>NW_012279022.1:0-1294 GCF_000151885.1 Dipodomys ordii
GTTTCCTCAGCACCACATAAGCAAAAAGAAAAAAGCCGGAAGTGGCGCTGTGGCTCAAGTGTTAGAGTGCTAGTCTTGAGCTGAAATGCTAAGGGATAGCGCCCAGGCCCAGAGTTCAGGCCCCACGACCGGATCCCCCCCAAAAAACAAGAAAAAAAACAATTTAAAAAAAAGGAATGAGTCTTTGGGCAATCTTGTACTTCCTGCTTCTACAACTATGAGAAAAGTAGTTCTTATTTATAAACTTTCCTGCCCATGGGTCTGTTATAGCTGTCTAAATGGAGCAGGACAGTGTTAATCAGCATCACTACTTTAAGGAACATTTTGGTATCATTAGATGTGCAAATCCCATATCTCAATAATACCATTCCTAGTTATATACTCTTGACATGTGTGAGAATACTAATACCAAAACTGTTTATAATCACAAGATAATAAAATCCATCCAAATGTCCACCAATGGTAAAGTGGATATGTTATGTTTGTGCCACAGCAATGAAAATAAGTAAGTTACAATCACATACTACAACTTAATCTTACGAAAACGTAGTTAAGAACACTACAGCTACTCAGGTGGCTGAGATCTGAGGATCGAGGTTCAAAGCCAGCCAAGGCAGGAAAATCTGTTATACTCTTATCTCTAATAAAACCACTAGAAAACCAGAAGTGGCACTGTGGCTCAAGAAGTAGAGTGTTTGCCTTGAGCTGAAGAGCTGAGGGGCAGCGCCCAAGCCCAGAGTTCAAGCCCCACGACCAACAAAAAAGAAAAGAAAACTACAGCAAAACATATAATCTGATTTCTTGCATATATACTTAAAAAACATGTAGAACTAACAGTATATCACTTCAACATATGAACACAACTGGTACTACTACAATAAAAAAGGAACAGATTAATAAAACATGAAATTAAAGATGCTGGTAGCTCAGTGGAGGGAGTCAAGAGAAAGAGACTAGGAAGAAGTGCCCAAAGGATAATTAAAATGATCCTTTTTCATAAAGAAGAAAATAAGTACTTGGACATTCAGTATAATTTCTACTTATTATTGTTCTTTATACCTGAACCAGCTAAAATTCTTTAGTGATAAAATATTATGCAAAACACCTTGGCTCTGTTTTTTTTTTGTTGCTTTGTTTTGAGGTTTTCTGAGGGGTGTGTGTGTGTGTGTGTGTGTGTGTGTGTGTGTGTGTGCACGTGTGCATGTGTGTACGCGTGCACACACACACACACTTGCTGGGCCAGGGGCTTGAACTCAGGGCCTGGGCATGATCCCTGAGCTTGTTTTTTTTTTTT
>NW_012279023.1:0-2287 GCF_000151885.1 Dipodomys ordii
TTTTTCTTTTTGCTTATGTGGTGCTGAGGAATCGAACCCAGGGCCTCATGCATGCAAGGCAAGCACTCTACCACTGAGCCACCTTCCCAGCCCCTACTTTGTTCTTTCTTGGAGTTAGTTGCTTTTAAACTTTTGTTCCTGAAAAAATCCTTTGTTCAGAGGAAAACAGTCCTAACATAGAGGAGCAACAGTTTTCTTCCTAAATGGGAGAATCTTTGGTTGGTTACAGTGAGATTCCTTGTGTTCTCAGGCAGGCCGAAGGCAGCCTCTGTAATCTTGGGTGAGGGGTGAGTTAATTCTTAACCAATTAGAATAGGAGCAAACTCAATCACACACAGTCAAGGCCTTTGCTTTTGCTTGCAGATCTTACAAAAAACAACAACTGCTTACTCCAAAGAGATGAGGACAAGTTGACTAGAATGGAAAAGTGCATGTTCTGGAGGTTTTGTTTATTTATTCACAATGTATTAATGTGGTTATTTCATCTGGAGATAAAAAGTTAAATTCATTTCTGTTACAACCCAAGGACTTGAAATAAAAGGAGGAGAAAGCAAAACCATAAAGTGTTAAAATTAGAGTATTAAATATGTATAAAATTTATTATGTATACCATATAATGGTATATTTAATATATAGCATATAGCATATATTATATAATATACAATATAGTATAATTATATACTATATTATAGATATAATTATATATTATATATAATTATATATCTTATAAATATATAATTACATATAACTATATATAAATAAATTCATATATACATATATGTGTCTACACATACATACACATATGGATGTTGCCGGGCACTGGTGACTCACATCTGTAGTCCTAGCTACTCAGGAGGCTAAGATCTAAGGATCACAGTTTAAAGCCTGCCCAGGCTAGGAAGTCCATGGGACTCTTTTTTTTTTTTTTTCTTCCTCTGGGAACTTCAAGATGGAGCAGAGATGCCTCTTTCCTGATGGTATAGGTGGAGCTCGTGGTAGGTGGAGCTCTTGGCTGCTGGTGGCTCTTGGTGTGTACCAATCTTGGAGGACTCGGCAAAACTGGACCAAGACTTGTAGAGCAGGCAAAAGTCCCCCTATGCTGGAGATAAGAGGCTCACCAATTTTTCCTGTTGGGGCTAGTTTTGAACCATGATCCTCAGATTTCAGCCTCCTGAGTAGCAGTGATTACAGGCATAAGCCACAGGTGCCTGGCTTCCCTCATGGATGCTTAGGATGGATAATCTATAGAGTAGAAATCAACAAATGAGTTTACTGGCTGAGGGAGGGATGCATATAGTGTATGCAAACAGCTGAAGGAAGGTCTCATTCAGAAGCCACGAAGCCACGAGAAGAGGCTTCCTGATAGCACAGATGCCCTGAGCTGGATGCTGATGTGCTCAGCAGAGCATGGAGACAAGCAAGACAGGCAAAAGGCAGTAGATGTGGCTTTGGAATAGCCTGGAAGGTCATGTAGGAGGAGGGACGGGGAAGTGACATTGATGGGCGTGTGATGCTTCCCTGTGTTCTGTTTTTAGATATGAAGTCATGTGAGATTGACCTGGAGCTCTGTGGTGGATGGGCCAGAATGTGTCAACGGTATGGGCTCCCAGCTCCATGGCTGCCCAAGGAGTGTGAAGACCACACCCCCACGCGGGCTGCCATGTGCACATCCTCCCCAGGATGCCCGTGGTCTGGATGCCCTACCACTCCATGGTCTTTGAAGCTGCTGGAATATCTCCTGTAAGACCTGGACCCTGAGGGGTCAGGGTCAGCCTCTCCTGCTGATGCCTCTGGCCCAAAGCCCCAAAGCCAACAACTGCTCTAGAACTTGGGATCCATTGTAAAATAATTTGCCACCATACTGACTTTGCTTTTGCAAGCTTTAGGCTTGCTACTCCTGACTGATCACAGTAGCCATGTGTGGAATGAACTTGACCTTCCACTTGTTCGCTCAGGGTTCTTTCATGACTTTGGCTTCTTTCCTTTCTTTTCTTTCTCTCTCTCTCTCTCTCTTTCCCTCCCACCCTCCCTCCCTCCCTCCCTCCCTCCGGCCCTCCCTCCCTCCATCTCCCTTTCTCTTTCTCTCTCTTCCTTCCCTCCTTCCTTCCTTCCTTCCTTCCTTCCTTCCTTCCTTTCTTTCTTTCTTTCTTTCTTTCTTTCTTTCTCTCTCTTTCTTTCTTTTTCCTTCCTTCCTTCCTCCATCTCCTTCCTCCCTCTCCTTCCTTCCTCCCTCCCTTCCTTCTTCCCTCCCTCCCTCCCTCCCTCCCTCCCTCCCTTCCTTCCTTCC
>NW_012279024.1:0-1563 GCF_000151885.1 Dipodomys ordii
GCACATTTTTCATTGCCACAGAAATAAATCTGTAGCATGCTAAGCAAGCACTCTACCACTGAGCCACCTTCCAAGCCCCTCTATCTGAATCTTAATGGCATGATCTAGTAAGTTCCCCTCCAAGACTGAGTGAATTTGCAAAATCTAAAATTAGTGGTTTGAGTTTGGTTACGTCACCCTATCTCCAACTGACGCCAGCTCTCCAGTAGCTCTTCTGTCTTGCCAGGCATTCAAAGGCAAATTCTAGAAAATATTCCATCTAAGTAAACTTCCAAATTCACATTTCTGCTAGAGCTCTAAAAAACCATCATTCCTCGATGTTAACATGCTCCATCAAGAGAGAAAATGCAAGTTTAGCTGTATGTGGGCTCTGTGGGTACTATAGTGGATAGTTGGAAGAGGACAGTGAGGGCTGTAGTCAAAAACACTTCATAGGGCTAGGAATATGGCTTAGCGGTAGAGTGCTTGCCTAGCGTGCATGAAGCCCTGGGTTCCATTCCTCAGTACCACATAAATAGGAAAAGCTGGATGTGGAGCTGTGGCTCAAGTGGTAGAGCTCTAGCCTTGAGCACAAGAGTCTCAGGGATAGTGCCCAGGTCCTAAGTTCAAGTCCCAGAACTGGCCAAACACACACACACACACACACACACACACACACACACACACACTTCATGAACACTCTTGGGAACAAAACTCCTGCCATCTTTTTAGAACTGACTCTAACAGTTTAAAACTCATTCTCTTGCACCTAATCCCCTTTACTAAAATAGGGGGAAATAGTCTAATTGGTAGAAAAAGCACTAGACTAAAACTCAAGGGGCCTGAATTTTAAACTTTAACACTCCACAGAGACCTTTAATCAGGGATGGGAATCCCTATCCTCCCTCAAAGAATTCTGTCCACAGACATAATTCAAGGTATGTATGAATTTGGAAACAAAATCACATCATTTATTTTTACTTACCTCTAATAAACCTAGGATTTCCTTCAGGGTCTTCCTACTTTTGTCCTGTTTTTGTCCCCTCTCATCTATAGATTTAAATTAGCATATACCCCTCCAGTTTCTTGAATGTAATTTCCTTGTTCTTATTAAGGTGTTGTACAGAGGAGTTACCATTTCATAAGCCAGGTAATGAGTGCATGTACTTTTTGGACAATGTCACCCCTTCTTTCACTTTTTCCCAGTTTCCTCTTCCTGTACCTGCCCACAGAAGCATGGTAGTAAAAATTTCATGGTAGTAAAAATTCACTTTTTATATAGTATATATTGAATAACATAAGTGTGTTTGTTCACCCTCCCTCCTTCCCTTTCTGCACCTCTCTTTGCCCCACCTAAAAAAAGGCAAAAGCAAAATCAATATCAACACTACAAAAAAAGGTTTTCATTTCAATAAATAGGATTTTAACTGTTCAGAAGAGTACACCTTTGGGTTCCTCCTCTAAGAGTATCCTCCTTAATCAGACTGTTTGTGTGTGAATGCTAAAGTTCTGTATAAGTTGTCACATCCAGATGTATTTTAGATTTAGCTTCCATATATAAAAACTTTCAATTCTTTTTTTTTT
>NW_012279025.1:0-2480 GCF_000151885.1 Dipodomys ordii
TTCTTTCTTTCTTTCTTTCTTTCTTTCTTTCTTTCTTTCTTTCTTTCTTTCTTTCTTTCTTTCTTTCTTTCGTCTGTCATGGGGCTTGGAGTCAGGGCCTGTGCACTGTCCTTGAGCTCTTTTTCTCAAAGCTAGCATTCTAACACTTAGAGACACAGCTCTACTTCTAGTTTTCTGATGGTTAATTGGAAATAAGAGTTAATTGGAAATAAGACTTCCTTGCCCTTGCCCAGACTTGCTTCAAACCATGATCCTCAGATCTCAGCCTCCTGAGTAGCTAGGATTACAGGCCTGAGCCACCAATACCCAGCTCTCATGCTTACTTTTCTGTGGGACATATCCAGTGTCCAGATATGGTGATGTTTGAGGTTTTTTTGTTTCATAACTATCATTCCAAATTTTGGAGGCCACATGACCCAATGGTTAGGGGTCTACCAGTTGTTCAATAAAGTGTTCATTCATTTGTTTTTAGGCTTACTACTTTTTTACAGCAGCAACATGATAAAAAAAATCAACAAAATCTGCTCTTCTGAGGCTCATTGATGAAGAGGCATGTATATATATATATATATATATATATATATATATATTATAAAGTTCCTGGGGAATTTTGATGTATGCTTTGATTATAAACAGCTGATGCTAGTAATAGAATTTGACCTGGTTCTCCACTTCTCCATGAATACATATATACACGCCTTGTATAAGAGGTATTTCTTATTTTAGAAAACTCCTCATGATGAACAAGCAATCTGGTTTTGCCTGCAGGTGTAACTGTCTCTAGGTAAATCTTTACATGAATGTCATTCATGACTGCCTGCATGCACGGGACCAGCCCTGTGCTCCAATTGATGGCCCATGTGGCCTGTGGTGCTGGTATTCCATCCACCACACACACACAGGAGAAGTGTCACATCTACTAAACATTTATTTCTGAAATGTATCAGATAATGGCTTCAGAGTGAATGATTCAGTCCCTAATAATAACTGCATTAGCCTGTGAGTCCAATTTACTCTGAATTTGTGGGACTTTTCAAGTATCTACATACTTGTCAGTGATAAAAATCTTTAAAATAAGCAACCCAACATAAGAAGAGAGAGGCTGGCAGCTTCACAAGGCTCAGCTGGGTTGTGACTTCATTTCAGACCTGTCTCCTTCCATCATCAGGCTCATCTTTCAGGGCTACCTGAAACATATGTCTCCTCTCTTTCTTCTATTTTTTCCATACATTTTTGTTGATATTATAAAGGTGCTGTACAGAGGAATTACAGTTACATAAATCAGGTAAAGAGTACACTTCTTTTTGGACAATGTCATCCCTTTCCTCACTCTCTCCCAGTTTTTCCTTCCTGTTGCTACCCTTAAGCTGAATGGTTCATTTTCAACATAGTGTCAAGTGAGAACCATTGATGAATTTGTTCACCCTTTGTTTCTCCATTTCTGCACTCCGCCTTACCCTCCTGAAGACAGATAAATGAACAAATAATACAAAAAGAAGAGGAAACAAAAACAGCAACAAAGAAAAAAAAACCTCTTGTTTCTATTTCCTGGAGTTCATCTAAATAACTATTATTTTTATATGATCAGATGGACATAGATATTGCATCTTTGTGATCCTTTCCTAAGAGTGTCCTCCTTTGGTCTCACTGTATGTGAATACCTAGAGTCCTGTATAAATTATCATGTCCCCATGTATTTTTATTTTACCATCCAATCATCTAGTCTGTTGACTTATAGCTACCACAAATGAGTAAAACTATGCAACCTATGTTTCTCTGGGTCTGGTTTAAAAACCTTAATAAGCCATTTCTATCAGGGTAACAAATAAAATTTAGAATCATATATTCAAACAGAACCATGTATAATAGTCCCTACCTATAATATAAGCTGCTTGGGAGGAAACAATAGTAAAATCTTTGGACAGAAAAGTTAATAAGACTCTCTGTCTATACACCAGCAATCAGAGGACAGAATACTCTCAGCTATGTGTAAGGCGGAGATAGCAGGATCCTTGTCTGGGGCCAGCCTGGGAAAAGCAGAAGACCCTGTCAGAAAACACAGTAGAGAAAACCAAAGGGAGTAAGAAACTGGGGATATGACACAAATGGTAGAGCAATTGCCTGCCAAATGCAAGGCCTTGAGTTTAAACTCTAGGACTGCCAATGAGTGGAACGCACAAACCACGGACTGAACAACATGTTTCCTTTTACCTCTGCTTAATTAACCCAATCACCTATTAGCAAAATCCATTTATGTTTGCAAAAGAACATAAGATGGGAGCATAAATGTGGCTATCTCATTTCTTCCCACTCAATCTGGGCAATACTATAGGGAGAACTTCCTTAACACTTCATCCGCAGACCCATTCGCAGACATTTTTTTTAATTTTATTTTATTTTATTTGTGAACATACTGTACAGAGGGGTTACAATTGCATGGGCAGGATAATGCGTACATTTCTTACCAAGCATTGCAGCCT
>NW_012279026.1:0-3818 GCF_000151885.1 Dipodomys ordii
AGAAAAAAAGCCGGAAGTGGTGCTGTGGCTCAAGTGGTAGAGCGCTAGCCTTGAGCTGAAGAGCTGAGGGACAGCGCTCAGGCCCAGAGTTCAGGACCCACGACCGGACCCCCCTCCCAAAAAAATAAATAAAAATAAAATAAGAAAACTGGATCTAAAGTTTATATTTGGCTTGGCGCTGTTGGCTCATACCTGCAATCCTAGTTACTTAGGAAGCTGAGATCTAAGGATCATGGTTCAAAGGAGCCCAGGCAAGAAAGTCTGTGAGACTCTTACCTCCAATTAACTACCAAAAAGCCAGAAATGGAACTGTGGCTCAAGTGGCAGAGCACCAGTCTACCAGTCTTGAACAACAACAAAAATCTAAGAAATAGTTCCCAAGCCTTAAATTCAAGCACTAGTACCAGTACACACATACCAAAAAAAGTACATATTTGCTCAAATTCGGAGAGATATAAGTATAGAGTTTTTTTTCATTTTTCTCTAGACGAAATTCTCAACCCACTCAACTTATGCTGTTTTCGCTATTGGCACTGATGTTTCCATCAGGGTAAAATAATATGGAAGAATGAGATACGCAAAGTAACATGAAAACAGGGAAGGAGAATAACTGAAGTCTCTGTGGCTGTCCCAGATGACAAGACGATATCAAGTTTTAGTTACCTGGCCCCTACAATCACTAGATAGTCAAGTAACCGAGGGCAGAATTTCTTCTTTTGCACCATGGTTCCAATTCATCAGTTCATCTCATCTCAGAGAAACTTCAGTGGCCTGAGCTAGGAAGGAGTCAGCATTTCCAGAGGAATTCTGATATTATCTGAAAATTCAAGTTTAATAGGAAAAAAAGTATTGATAAGATCCATTGCTGTGCCTAGGGAATCATCCTTGCTCTCAATTTCATCCCGACTGGGGTCACAGGTCGGAAGGACTTCTACGTTAGTACTAAGGATAGGAGAACTTGACACTTGCCTTGTCTAGTGAGCATCTAGGCTTATGAGCTTCTAAGCCAAATATCAAGTAGGCTAGAGATGTAACTCAGTGGCAGAGCATTTGCCTTGTATGTACAAGGACCTGGGTTCAATTTCTAGCACTGCAAAAGGAGCACAAGGAGTTTTCGGCCCATTCTTAACAGCTTGCTCATTCTCAAACCTATCTATTAGGGCTCTGTTTCTGAAACAACAACAACAACAACAAAAAGATGTAGGCAGTCTAATATGGACTTAGTTATTGTAACAAAAATTAAGTCACTTTCAGGACTGTTCTAGAGATGATCCAAATGGGATTTTTCAATCAGCACTAATCAGCACTTCTAGATCTAGGTGGAAATCTAATAGTTCTGTTTCAACAATCTGCATCAAGCTTGATGTGAATCTACCATGTGGACTTTCTAGTTAATTGCACTCAGACAATAACAACAGCTGGTTATTCTAGCTCCTGTGATCTCATGTGAAGAATGTCCCTAACAGCCTCATCTCAATCACTTTTCTTTCCCTTCTATCAAGAAAGGGGTCAGGGTGGCTACTGCTATGAGCTCTGCCCTTGGTGCTGAACCTAAAGTTCTCTATTCTAGTTTGGAATCAGAATCAGTAAACCACACTTACAGAAGATGCCTTGTCCTACTCCGCCTTATTAAGTAGAAACTGAAAATACTAGGATTTCTTCAAGAAAGGGACAAGTATTCAGAGGGATTTCTAAACTATAGATCTAATATTAGCAAACGCTTATATGATCTTAATCATCTATAAGTTCCTGTTAGGTTTCTATATGCTTCTGTAAATAAAATATTTCACTATATTAAAAGGCTATCTCCAGTGCTCTTTCCAGTGTTCTTTCTCTATGCTCTGCACAGAGGTCACATTGAGAACTTCTTTACTGTACACATAAAGTATCCCAGTATGTCAACACTCAAACACACACATACATCCATCTCCTTCACTTATTGTTGTGTATACTCCCATACATACAGATATATATCCTCTCTGTCTGCTAAGGCTCTATTTGATTCAGAGAATGAGTAGAAGTTCTATCTTTTTTTCTCCTCTAATAATAAACAAGACCTATTTACAACACTTCTGGTGCCCTCAAAATATGCTCCCTCTTTTCCTTTGCTCCCAATAGAGGACCCACAGGTAATAGGATTCAGTTGTGTCTCCATAGCGACTCTGGCTCCCAGCACTATTTATAGCAGAGCCACAGCCCCTCCCCTGTTGGTGACCGCACAGTGCTAGCAGCTGCTACACCAGTTGGCCAGGGCCCACTGCAATTCACTCTCCCTAAACCTGAAGACACGCCTTCCACTGACAGTACCTGCTAAGAATTAGGTTATCTTCTCCCCCATCTGCTGTTCATTTATACTTTGACCCAATTGTGGCTTTTGCTAGAGTTATCTCAACACCAAGTTGCCAAGCTTGTCATACACACACTCATTTCTGAGGGCCACCACTGTTAAATGACCCCAAACAGTCCTTTGGTTTTCCCAACTGCTAGAGTTGTGAGCATGCTGCACAGCATAGGGCAGAGCTGAGCTCAGCTCCTCCTAAGCAGAACAAAAAAGGGAGGGAAAGGAGACCTAAAATGCAATGTAGATGAAAATATAATTCAGTCTATAAAGAACTATGTTGAAATGTCTAAAGTGAGAGCCAAAGTATCTTAAAGTACCACTCAGCGTTAGCCTGTCTTAAGAATGTAAGTTTACATTGAAAAGTAGAAATTCCTTCTAGCTAAAGTCTCCAAGATGGGGCCTGGAGAACCTCCTATTAATAAATTAGGCACTCCAGTAATTGGTGGGATCCCACCCTTTATCCAGACTCAAGTCATTACGTTCAACAGTCTTCTCCTTCTAGAACTATAAGGATCCTGGAATCTTGTGACTATCCTAGCTTCCAGTGGAGCTTTTATCAACCACAATTCGTATCTCACCAATGGACACTCACTTCAGTTATTCAGGCTGCAGAGCTAACCAAGCCTTTTCTTCCCATTTCTTGGTCTTTCCTGTCCCACAGACTCTAATTCTTCTAACATCAACTACAACTCATACTATCTTCATAAGTCTTCATAACCAGTCAGGTTATAACCTCTGGCCTCAACCATGTTTACTAATGCAGAGCCCCTAGCTGCTGTCCCCATTTAATCCAAAGGCATCCTGTCGTTAAAAATGCATACCTTTCTGCTGAAGTCCTACTACACCATCCACCTCTAGACCCCACAGACCTTTACCCTTTGCTAACTAACCCTTTGGGGTCTGTCCCTCTTTGGGGACAGGATCTTCCTTAAAACCACAGGAGCCCAAGCTGAGGGTGATATGACATCTTTGCTGACGTGAGCACATCGGGAGACTCTTTTCCCCTCCTCCCCCTCCCCAGTCAGTGACCTTGCAAGTTCATCAGCACAGACTGGTCCAGCTTGAGGGAGAACTGGAGCAAAAAGGCTGGAGATAGGTAGGGCTGGGGAAGAAGGAGGAGCCCAGGAAAAGGAGGAAGAATTTAGATGCATGAGGATGGAAGGGCCAGCAGGTGCAGGAAAAGACGAAGTTGGTATCTGCACTCTTTAGCTGGTCAGTAGTGAAACATGAAATATATGTGTTTATGTATGTGTGCATGCATGTATAAGAACCAAACGTGAATCTCGAAATCCTTACCGAAAATAAGACCACGCACGCATGCACGCGCACACACACACATGCACACGCGCACCAGCACACACGCCAGGTGCAGGTGCCGACTGGGGCCCGGGGCTGGACAGTTCTGCCCGCCTCCTCACCTGCTGGACAGTTCCCCGCCCCCGCCCCGGAACCAGCGCCGCCCACCGGGCAGGAAAGG
>NW_012279027.1:0-2009 GCF_000151885.1 Dipodomys ordii
GAAGTGGCGCTGTGGCTCAAGTGGTAGAGTGCTAGCTTTGAGCTGAAAAGCTGAGGGACAGTGCCCAGGCCCAGAGTTCAGGCCCCACGACCAGACCTCCCTTCCCCCCCCCAAAAAAAAAATAAACTGCTAGAGGATGGGCACTGGTGGCTTATGCCTATAATTCTAGCAACTCAGGAGGCTGAGATTTGAGAATCTCAGTTCAAAGCCAGCCTGGGCAAAAAAAAAATCTGTGAGTATCCTATTTCCAGTTAACCAGCAAAAAGCCAGAAGTGGAGCTATGGCTCAAAAGGTATAGTAGCAGTCTTGCACAAAAATGCTAAGGGAGAGAGCTGAGGCTCTGAGTTCAAGCCAGTATGGGCACGAGGAGAAAAAAAGACATAGGAGCAAAGATAAAATAACTGCAGACTTTTTATCAGAAATAACACAATGGAGCAGTATCTTTGAAATAAATCCCTCAAGTCTATAAGTCTAATTTTGTTTCTAGTGGTAAAAAGATCTTTCAGAAATAAAAAATACGGATACTTTTCAGTTGTAGAAGGTGAAAAGATTAATTTCTAACCAATTTATATTACAAACTATGTTAAAAGAAAGTTTGTGAGGTGAAGGAAAATTATGTAAGCTCAAATAATAAGTCAGGAAAGCTCTCAAAGAAGCCATATGTGGCCAATGTAGCTGCTGCCATGGTAGGTACCCAGAAAAAGTGAAATATTTTGATTTTTAGCCAGAACTCTTCTCCAGTCTTCCCAGCAGTGCAAATGAATATTTACATAGTCATTTTGTTGTTACTTTTCTCAGGTGTGGACAACTCAAGATCGCCAGAGTATCCTGAATACTTTAGCAGAGTTATTCCTGGATAAGGACTGTACTGTATTGATTGGCCGCCAGCTGCGCCCTCTCCTTTTGGATTTGCTAGAAAGGAATGCTGAAGCCATTAAAACTGGAGGCCAAGTCAATCATGATCTGCATGAACGTCTCTGTGTATCCATGAGCAAACTCGTTGGTAACCATCCTGATGTACTCCCGTGAGTAGCAGTTTTATTTACATATTCACATTTATTTCTCTTGAAGATGGTTAGTCTTCTCTCAAGCTTGATGTGGTAGTTCATGCCTTTTAACCCAGCACTCTAATTCTAGGCAGACATAGGATGATCTTGAGTTTCAGAGCAGTCTGACCATCATATTAGATGCTTTGTCTCAATAATATAAACCAAATCCCTTCTCTCTTTCTACTTAGAGTCCAAGCTTAGAAGGGAAATACAAAAAGAGATGAGTAGAAATTATTATAAAAATAATCACAGTGTAATTTCATTTATCTCCTTAGTTCAGAGAGGGTTTTACTAATTTCTTTTTAATTAATTTAGTTTATTATTATAAAGGTGACGTACAGAGGGATTACAATTACATGACTCAGATAACGAGTACATTTTTTGGTGCAGTATCTTCTATTCCCTCATTCTCTTCCATTCCCTCCGTCTCCACCCATGAGTTGTATATTTCATTTTCATTAATGTCCACTTAGCTCCACTGCTATACTTTTTCATCCTTTTCCTGGAGTTCTGTGCCCTTCCCACCACACTCTCAAAGATGTATACCATATATAAGGTACTACACCATATGTTGAATCATCAGAAGCAAAAAAAGAAAAAAAGTCTTTTTTTCCATATTTTGGAGTTCGTTTCAGTATGTGTATTATTTGATATTATGAAGGGGTACTTAGGCATTTCACCTGGTATTTCTTTCCTAAGAGTATCCTCTTTTGGTCTCACTGTTTGAGAGAATATAGAATCCTGTATAATTTGTCATATCCCAGTGCATTTTAGATCTTATTTCCACATACAAGATAGAACATGTGCCATTTGTCTCTCTTGGCCTACCTCATTTAACGTTATTTGTTCTAGTTCCATCTATTTCCCTACAAGTGACATTATTTTATTCTTTCTAATGGCTATATAAAAATTTCATTGTATGGGGCTGGGAAGGTGGCTGGGAAGGTGTTGCCTTGCATG
>NW_012279028.1:0-1971 GCF_000151885.1 Dipodomys ordii
AGTTTTCTGTTGGTTAACTGGAGATAAGAGTTTCATAGACTTTGCTGCCTGGGCTGGCTTGGGACCTTGATCCTCAGCTCTTGGTTTCCTCAGTAGTTAGGATTACAGGTGTGAGCCACTATTTTCTCCCAGCATATGAGGCTGACATATCATTTATAATAGAATTTATTGTAATGGAAAAAGGCCAATTTATCTAGATGTAGCTGCAAGAGACCCTGTGTGACTGTCCTCACAAAAGTGTTCCAGCCCTGGTCAACTCAGCTGTACAACCACAACAAAGACCTGAAGCAGCTTAGGAGGCCTCTGATACTTCTCCACAAAGTCCAAAGAGGCCTGGAGGATCATCTATTCCTAGCTGAGAGGAAAGTTTCTCTTGCTGATTTCTTTTGCAGAAATAGGAATGCCCTTTTAAACCTTTCGCTTGGTTTGACCTTTTATAATTATATTTAGTAGTAACTGATAAGGGCTAACCACCATTTCATTCACAGCTTTTGCCACGAAAACATTAATGTCCATTTTGACCCTCTGCTTCCTTACCCTCTATCTCAAGAACTACTCAGAGGACACTTTTAAATGGTTATTTTCATCTTGCTTCTGAGAAAAGCAAACAAGAAACCAAACAACGGATAATTTACAAAATTTTATGACTAGTAGAAACAGCATAATAAATGGCTTTAGAAGATAAAATTTCATGCATTTTAATATTTCATACAAAAATACAAAAGAGCAAATAATGAACGTGAACTGAGTTTTGAAGTTTCTTTTTTCCTCTCTCCTTTATTAACTGCTTTAAGGAAATTTACCTTAACTGAAATATAAAATCTTACCTTACTAAATTTGTCATCGCTAGAATTTCTGGATCATTTTTGTACGGCTTGGCCTAAACACAATAAAGAAGAAATACAAAATAAAACACACAACAAACGAATTATGTATATGTACAAAAAAGAATGCCATTTAAAAGATAGCTGATAAAAGAAACTAACAAAACTACACACACCTCCTGTGAGTCAAATGGATTGATTCCAGATTTCATAAGCATATTAGCGAGGACCAGATACTTTAAGCAAGTAGTTCGCCTTGGACTTCCTGATTCGTCATAATTCTTGAAGGCTTCAAAAAAGTCAGTGTGTGCCTTTTCAAATTCACCTTCTCTCAAGTGCATTTTGCCTCCACATTCTATAAAGAATAAAATGTGAGAGTAAAAGAACATTTTCAGTTTTGTAAGCTGACCAACTACTTTATGAAGATCAAATGGAAACAATTTCATTAGCTTCCAGTCTCTGAACTTTAGAACCTGAACAGCAATAGTCCCAGGATATATAATTGAATTCCTCATAAAACATCAGCCAGACAACCACTTGCAAATTTCTACCTTCAGTTGAAACAGAACAGAATCCATTGGGACGGGACTTCTGGTAAAGACAGTATTAAGAAATGTAATTTATCAGAAGTCCTATCTTTCTTTTTTTTGTTTTTTTTTTTGGTCGGTCGTGGGACTTGAACTCTGGGCCTGGGTGCTGTCCCTCAGCTCTTCAGCTCAAGGCTAGCGCTCTACCACTTGACCTACAGCGCCACTTCCGGTTTTCTGGTGGTTTATTGGAGATACGAGTCTCACGGTCTCTCCTGCCCGGGCTGGCTTTGAACCGTGATCCTCAGATCTCAGCCTACTGAGTAGCTAGGATTACAGGCGTGAGCCACCAGCGCCCGGCAGAAGTCCTATCTTTCATAGGACAAGAATCCATCCTAATTTCTCTCAAAGGTTAGACCATTTCATTGTCTTTAATACTACATGATTTTTTTTTTTTTTGTCGGCTGTGGGGTTTGAACTCTGGGCCTGGGCGCTGTCCCTCAGCTCTTCAGCTCAAGGCGAGCGCTCTACCACTTGAGCTATAGCACCACTTCCGGTTTTTCCGGTGGTTATTGGAGAGAGGAGTCTCACGGTCTCTCCTGCCCGGGCTGGCTTTGAAC
>NW_012279029.1:0-1231 GCF_000151885.1 Dipodomys ordii
CACACACACACACACACACACACACACACACACACGGTGCCACACGGCCGGCCGGCTGCCGCTTGCTCCCTGGAGGACACCGCTGTGCACGCCTTGACTGTCCCTCTTCAGGAGAAAAGGGAGAAGGTTTTCAGGAAAAGAAGGGACGTCCAGAGCCACCCCCCCCCGCTTTTGTGTCCCCCCTGGGAGGTGGCAGGGCAAGTCCCGGTCCCTGGACACTTCCCTTAATGAACACCGGTCATGCGTGGTCCTGCTGGGAGCGCTTTGTCCTGGGTCATTTCATTGTAATAGGTTGAAACCCCTATTATAAGACACAGTGCTTCAAACTTACACAAACACAGGCGCAGGGTGGGCTGGCCTCTGCGCCCCTCACTACGCTCAGCGTTTCTCAGCGCTTTGTCTCTAATGCTGGGCCACCGGAACATTCTAAAGCACAGCTCCCATGTTCCACAGCTCTATCTGCAAATACCTGAGACACAAAAGAGCAACCTATACACTGAATGGAAAGAAAAATGAACCTATCTCTGTGAAGATGACAAAGTTGTCTGTGAAAAACACAGGGAATCTGCAAGAAAAGTGCCAAGACCTAGGCCAGCCAGGCCTGAGCACCTGGACGGCAGGCAGGCGAGCAGGGTTACTGGAAATTGGAATTAGAGATGGAAAGCCCACAGAAGCCCAGGGTGAGGGCACCTCGCTGCTCGTGGCTGTCTGAGCTCCGTGCGCAGGTGTGGCACCCCACGGCATGTGTTTGCCACATCTGGGCCCCACCCTGTAGTCTGTGGGTTGTGAGGGTCTCCCCTGCTCATTGGATGTTTATTCTGGCTTAGATTTGCTGGTATGTTGTGGGAAATTTTTGCACGTATGTTCTCAAAAGGTATTGCTCCATAGTTTCTTTCCTTGTAGTTGCTTTGACTGGATTTGAAACTAGGGTAATGCTGGCCTCATACAAGTAGCTGGAAAGCAGCCAGACATGGTGGTACGTGACTGTAATTCCAGCCATCCTGTGGCCAAGCCAGCAGCCAGGAGAGAACAGAAGGAGAAAGCAGGAGGAGCCTGGCATGCTTTTCAAAATTTTTTTTTATTTTTTGCCAGTCCTGGGTCTTGAACTCAGGACCTGGGCACTGTCCCAGAGCTGCTTTTGCTCAAGGCTAGCACTCTACCACTTGAGCCACAGGACCACTTCCAGGTTTTTCTGTGTATGTGGTTCTGAGGAATCGAACCCAGGGCCTCA
>NW_012279030.1:0-1353 GCF_000151885.1 Dipodomys ordii
AGCTTTTTTCTTTTTGCTTATGTGGTGCTGAGGAATCAAACCCAGGGCCTCATGCATGCAAGGCAAGCGCTCTACCACTGAGCCACCTTCCCAGCCCCCGGGGCTGGCTTTAAATCATGATCTTCAGATTTCAGCCTCCGGAGTAACTGGGATTACACCAATGCCCAGCGCATGCCTGCCTTCTTAACCTAGTTGTCCTCCACAGTGCCCTTGATGGAGCAGCTCAGCTCAGGTAAGTCTAGGGTGCACAGCATGTGGAGCCCTGTGGCACTTCTTGCATGTGTGGGACACCGAGTGTGGCCCTTCCCAGGCCCATGACCCTGGAAGGCCTGATCTTGAGGGTGGCTGAGAGCTGGCAACCACCAGCCTGCCTTCCATCTCCATGGCTTCATCTCCTCCAACAGTTAATGTTTCTTATCCACCTTGTAGCATGTGACTGTACTTCGTTTCCTTTTGTGGCAGAGTAATGTTCATATCACATTTTGTGTATCTACTGAACAGAGGGATTCTTTCAAGTTTGCAAATGAATTTTTGGCATAGTACTAGGGTTTCAACTCAGGGCCTTGTGCTCGCAAGGAAGGCAGTCCACCACTAAACCACATCTCTAGTCCTTTTTTGTGATGATTATTTTTGAGGTAAGGCTGCACTTCTCGGACAGGTTCCTGCCTGAACTGAAATATCCCTATTTTAGGCTTCCTGTAGCTGGAATGACAGGAGGATATCACTATGTTCAGTTCTCTTCATTGAGATGAAGTCTTAAGGACTTTTCTGCCCAATCTGGTCTGTAAATGTGATCTCGCAATTTGTCTGCCACATAGTTTGGGATGACAGGCTAATATCACTGTACCCAGTTATAAGCTATGAATGGGTCTCACAAATTTTTCTGCCTGTAAGATGTCCTCAAACCACTATCCTATTTGTAGCCTCACAAGTAGCTGAGACTAGAGGTATGAGCTAATGGTGCTTGAGTTAACCTTTTTGTGATAAAAATATACAAATATCACCATTTTAACTATTTTGTGGGATACAATGCAGCGGCCTTAAGTGCATTCATATAGTTATGAAACCACTAACCCCATCCATCTTCACAGAAGGGAAGTCTTTTAATTTGTAGTGTAGCTTATATGTATGCAAGTACCAATCCTGGACCTTGAACTCAGGGTCTGGGCACTGTCCTTGAACTTTTTTGCACAAGGCCAGTGCTATACCACTTGAGTCACACAACTTCGCTTCTGACTTTTTTTCCAGTCTTGGGACTTCAACTCTGGGCCTGGACACTGTTCCTGAGCTTTGGTGCTCAAGGCTAACACTCTACTACAGCTCCACCTCTGCTTTTTTTTTTTTTTTTTTTTT
>NW_012279031.1:0-1488 GCF_000151885.1 Dipodomys ordii
TTTTTAATTGGCCATGGGGCCTGGGCGCTGTCCCTCAGCTCTTCAGCTCAAGGCTAGTGCTCTACCACTTGAGCCACAGCACCACTTCCGGCTTTTTCTGCTTATGTGGTGCTGAGAAATTGAACCCAGGGCATGATGCATGCAAGGCAAGCACTCTACCACTGAGCTACCTTCGCAGACCTCCTCATTTCTTTCTTTCTTTTTTTTTTTTTAATTGGTCATGGGGCTTGAACTCTGGGCTTGGGTGCTGTCCCTGCGCTCTTTGGCTCAAGGTGAGCGCTTGAGCCATAGCGCCATTTCCGGTTTCCTGGTGGTCTATTGGAGGTAAGAGTCTCATGGACTTTCCTTACCTGGGCTGGCTTTGAACTGGGATCCTCAGCTCTCAGCCTCCTGAGTAGCTAGGATGACAGGCGTGAGCCACTGATGCCCGGCCCCTCCCTGTTTCTTAAAACTGGAGTCCACAATAGAATTTGTTGCAAATATGCAAGCTTTCACTAAGGGAAAGGTCATGCACACCCCCCTGTGTAAGTTACCAGCCTCCCTTACACGTGGCTTTAGGCACAGATGTGAGTGGATGGTACATATTCTGAGGCTGCATGAAGCCCAGAAAGGTACACATAAACATTTACTAAGTAATGTTTAGTCATATTTACTCTTGATACCATTGGCTTACCTTGTTTACCAGTTTGTTTTGCAGGTGGTGCTGAGGACTGAACCCCAAGCCTCTTACACGCAAGGCCACCACTCCCTGTCTGCCTTGCTCCCCTTTGCAGGAACCTACATTTGAACATAGATTTCTGGACAGGAGCCCACCAAAAAGTCACCAAGGTCAACTGATGCCAACCATTCCAAGGTAGGTACAACTAATAGGTGGCATCTCTTCCAAGTTTGGAACTTTTTTCCCATGGGGTGGGAGGAAGGAGTGAGAGAAGACCAGTGATAGGAGCTGAACCCAAGGCCTTACATGTACCAACGGACGGTAAACTTATCCCTTTATTTATCTACTTATTTTTTGGTTGGTCGTGGGGCTTTGAACTTTGGGTCTGGGCGCTGTCCCTGAGCTCTTCAGCTCAAGGTGAGTGCTCTAACACTTGAGCCACAGGGTCACTTCGAATGACCTTATCAAAAATTATTTATAGCTTGATCATTTCTCAAAAACAGCCCATCCCAGTAGGGTGCCAGTGGCTCACACGTGTCATCCTAGCTACTCAGGATGCTGAGATCTGAGGAATGTGGTTCAAAGCCAGCCCGGGGAGAAAAGTCTCTGTGAGCCTCTTTATCTCCAATGATCTGGAAGTGGTGCTGTGTCTTAAGTGGTAGAGCACTAGCCTTGAACACAAAGAGACTAAAGGATAGCATCTAGGAGTTCAAGTTTCACGCGCACACTCGCCCATTCCATTCTTTTTTTTTTTTTTTTTTGGGTCCGGTCGTGGGGCCTGAACTCTGGGCCTGGGCGCTGTCCCTCAGCTCTTCAGCTCAAGGCCAGAG
>NW_012279032.1:0-1767 GCF_000151885.1 Dipodomys ordii
TTCCGTTGTGTATATATACCACATTTTCTTGATCCATTCATCTACTGAGGGGCATCTGGATTGGTTCCATATCTTAGCTATGACAGTATTGGATTATTAAGTGCTTCATTTGGAGTTGGTGTTTCACCTGACAAATTTATGTTGAGTATTTTAAAAGGTTCCTTACTATAAGGTTTCTTATAGCGAGGTCTTCGTGTTTGAATGAGTTGCTTTTACAAATTTGGTGAGTTGGAACTGGTCACTGGGCACTGGTGATTTATGCCTGTAATCCTAGCTACTTAGGAGGCTGAGATCTGAAGATCATGGTTCGAAGCCAGTCTACGTAGGAAAGGCTATGAGACTCCTTTCTCCTATTAACAAACAAAAAACCAGAAGTGGAGCTGTGACTCAAGGGATAGAGCACCATCCTTGAGCATGAAAACTCAGGGATAGTGCCCAGAGTCTGAGTTCAAGCCCCAGGACTGGCATAATACACCACCACCAATAAATGTAAGGGGATTGGATTTTTTTCCTTCAATTTTTGCTATGTGAACCCTATAAATTGGGGATGATGTTGATTGTGTGTCAATCAAAATGACAGGAGGTCCCTAGTTAGCAGTATCTGTGTAGGCCCTAGTCTGTACAATCCCTTGTTTCAGGTTTGTTCCCTAGTGATTGGGTTTGTGTTTAGAGTTGATTTAACTTATCAGTATTTTATCAACAGACCTTCATCTCACATTTACTTCTGTAAAGAATCAAACTTAATATTAGAGTTCTTTATTATAGCCATTCTAACTAGGGTGAGGTGGTATCTCAATGTTGTTTTGATTTGCATTTCTTTTATGGCTAGGGAGGTTGAGCATTTCTTCACGTGTCTATTGGCCATTCTTATTTCTTCTTCAGAGAAGTCTCTCTTTAAGTCTTTAGCCCACTTATTTATCGGGCAGTTGTTTCTTTGAGGATTTGTTTTTGGAGGATTTAATTTTTGAGTTCCAAGAATATTTTAGATATGAGACCCTTGTCTGTTGTATGGCTAGTGAAGATCTCCCATTCCGTGGGCTTTCTATTGATATTGCTAACTATGTACTTTGCCATACAGAAGCTCTGGAGCTTCATGCAATCCCATTTGTCCAACCTTTCTTTTGTTGCATTTCTGGGTCTCTATGAAGAAAATTTCGGCCTGTGCCAAGGAGACCGAGGGTTTCTTCTATTCCATCCTGTAATGTTTTCAGGGTGTCTGCTTTTACTCTGAGGTCTTTGATCTATTTGGAGTTGATTTTGGTCAGGGTGATATATAAGGATCTAATTTTAATTTCTACAGGTGAATAACCAATTTTGCCAGCACCATTTACTGAAGAGGCTGTCTTTCTTCCATTCTATTTTTTTTAGCTCCCTTATTGAAGATTAGGTGGCTGTAGGTCTGTGGGTTCATTTCTGGGTTTTCAGTTCTATTCCATTGGTCTTTAGGTCTCTTCTTGTTTGTGTCAGTACCAAGCTGTTTTGATTACTGGGGTTTTGTAGCAACAGATGCTGGAGGGGAGGTGGCCAGAAGGGAACCCTACTGCATTGCTGGTGGGAGTAAAAACTTGTTCAACCACTTTGGAAACCAGTATGGATGTTCCTCAAAAGACTACACATAGAACTCCTCTATGACCCAGCAATCTCACTTTGGGGCATTTACCCAAATGATCACAAAGAAGGCCATACTAAGGCTACCAGCACAACTATGTTTATCACAGCATTATTTACCATAGCTAAGATATGGAACCAACCCAGATGCCCCTCAGT
>NW_012279033.1:0-1063 GCF_000151885.1 Dipodomys ordii
TGCTTATGTGGTGCTGAGGAATCGAACCCAGGGCCTCATGCATGCAAGGCAAGCGCTCTACCACTGAGCCACCTTCCCAGCCCAGAATTAAAATTTTTATTAGGTATTTTTATAAACTTTGTTCAGAAGCATTTTATACAAAACAGAATGTTTTGTCACACAGTATAGATGAATCACCAGAACATGATGAATGAAAAATACAGACAAAATGATTACATATGATTCCATTTATATAAAATAATGTGAATAAATGGATGCATAGAAACAGAATGTATATGTCTATAAGAGAACAGACTGGTTGCTAGGTAGGAGTTTTACTTTAGTGTGATGGAAATGTTTTAGAAGTAGAGATAATGATTACACAGCATAGTCCATGTACTAAACACTGATTACTTTAAAATGGTTAATTTTACATTTTGAAGTATACCTCAGTTTTTTTAAATGAACCAGTCAAATGGTGGGGAAAACTGCTGTACTCACACTTCTTCAAATAGCAGCTGAAGGGGCTGGGAATGTGGCTTAGGGGTAGAGTGCTTGCCTAGCATGCACCAAGCCCTTGGTTCAGTTCCTCAGCACCACATAAATAGAAAGCTGAAAGTGGCGCTGTGACTCAAGTGATACAATGCTAACCTTGAGCAAAAAGAAGCTTATGGACAGTGCTCAGGCCCTGAGTAAGCCCCAGGATGGCAAAATGAAAAAAAA
The DNA here is from genome assembly GCF_000151885.1 of Dipodomys ordii. NCBI lineage: Eukaryota > Metazoa > Chordata > Mammalia > Rodentia > Heteromyidae > Dipodomys > Dipodomys ordii. Next base: position 703 of record NW_012279033.1, read on the forward strand.
ATAGCAGTTGAAGTAGGTGATTTAATATTGCTTTCCACATTTTTCTTTCAGGGTGTTTGTAAATAATTTAGGCTTTAATAGTGGGAATTCCAGGTTATCACTAATTAGTGAAGAATTTTTCAATAATAGAACTTGATACCTTAGAGCAGAGAACATTCTCTTAGCAAGAAGAAGAATCAGCAAATTATATGTGGATAGTATCGACTCATTTAGTGTAAAAATAAAATTCAGTATTTAGCTACCTTTTAAATCCCCCCCCCCCAGGGGGCTGGGAAGGTGGCTCAGTGGTAGAGCGCTTGCCTTACATGCATGAGGCCCTGGGTTCGATTCCTCAACACCACATAAGCAAAAAGAAAAAAAA
>NW_012279034.1:0-6586 GCF_000151885.1 Dipodomys ordii
GCGCTAGCCTTGAGCTGAAGAGCTGAGGGACAGCGCCCAGGCCCAGAGTTCAGGCCCCACGACCAGACCCCCCCCCCAAAAAAATAAAGGAATAAATAAAAAACAAAGTTGTACTTCTTTAAAAGTGTCAAAGCCTGGGTTAAGCTCATTCTAAGAGGTGGCATGAGCTGAGTAGAAAAATATAGTATGTATAATACATACACCCTGCCCAATCACAAGTAGGGAATTAAATGGGCACATTCAGCAGAGAAGGGTGGTGGGGTACACCAGGGAAGAGAGATGTAGAAATAATTCTCTGGGCTCAGAGCTTCTGGGAGATTAAGGAAAACAACTTTACCCAGGGATAGAACAGTTTCATAATTCATCCTCATGACTTCCCGGTAGAGGGCCTTTTGTTGGTCCGTCAAAACTTCCCACTCCTCATCAGAAAAATATATGGCCACCTCATCAAATAGGGCTGGAACCTGCAACATGAACAGGTCTTTCTCAATGCACATGCAGACAGATGTTCAGACTTCAGAAGATCTCGTGAATAAGTGGGCTTAGCCCTTCCTCTCACAGCTCAGGTCATGGTCCTGACTTGGGGAAAATGACTTGTTCATATTCATATAGCTACTGGGGGCAAGATGAGGCAGGAAAGAGCACAGTACCCTACTACAGCCGCTTCACACCCTCTGCTCACCAACACAGCAAAGGCAGCGTGAAAAGAAAACTCCCTACTGCCATCAACAGGCTGAGTGCCCTGGATGTTGTACTCATGCAATGCATGAGAGCGGCTCACAGTTCACCTGACTCCAGAGGCAGAACACTAATCCTGCCTGGAGAAAAGTGCATCCAAAAAACTGGGAGAGTGCATTAGTGGTAAAGTGCTTGCCTTGCATGCATGAGGTCCTGGATTTGATTCCTCAGCACCACATAAGCAGAAAAAGCCAGAAGTGGTGCTGTGGCTCAAGTGGTAGAGCACTAGCCTTGAGCTGAAGAGCTGAGGGATAGCGCCCAGGCCCAGAGTTCAAGCCCCATGACCGACCAAAAAAAAAAAGTGTATCCAAGTCACTCATCTGAATCTGTACCTCTCTAGACCTCCCAGACTTGCAGCCTAAAAGGAAGAAGAGCTGGATGTGTAAATTTACATAGGGCTAATGCTTTCCACAGACTTTTATGGTTTTCTGGGGCATCACATTCCAAAGGTATCAATCTTATTTGATTTGGAACCCAGGGCTGCCCAAAGATCCATCAAGGCCTTTCCAATCCACAAGAACATGAATTGGAGAAGGGCTAATTAGATCTTAATTTATACTATGAGATGCCAGAGCAAACCTGATTACTTTGATGCCCAGACCAGGGCTGCAGTGTTCCTGTGCAGAGAAGCTTGCTCCCTCTCTTGTCCCTCTATCCCCACTCTCTTCCTTATAGCTAGGGGCTGCAATGACCAAAACAACCTTCTCTTTGTTTTAAAAATACTTTGCTTTACTTTCTACTCTACGTTCTTTTCTTTTGGCTAATAAAAACATCTTATTATAAAGCCCATCACATTCAAAGGTAAGAAATCACTGGACAGCTTACAGCAGGGTGGCCACTTCACATCCTCTCCAAAGCTATTCTCCAAAGCTTGAATCCAAATCCTGGGTCTGGGGATCCATTGTTTGTTTTGTTTTTGTTTTTGTTTCTCATCCTAAAAAAAACCAATGTCTATATAGCCTGCAGTGTTTTCAAGTGTCAGGTCATCAATCATTCTGACACCCTGGTCTTTCTTCCCTGACTCAGTGAGACCATTTACTATCTTTCCACCCTTACAGCATCTCCCTGATTTTCTCCCAACAAACTTGTGGATGAATAAAGATATACCAGTTAAACCCAGGGGAGAAAAATGGGTTCAAATAGGCATCATTTCCAGGCTGAAGTCAAACAGCTAGTAAATGGCATGGTGAGATGTGGACTCTACTGTCTGACGCCAATGAGACACACAACTGAGAACAAAGTTGTTTTCTGGGTGAATAGTCGTTAACTCTCCCCCACCTCTGATCTAGCTATACCCAGCTCTTACTGTCCCATGTCACCTCTGCCATTCTTCCCCCTGGGCCTCCTATGTTCTCTGCCTTCTTGGCCTATGGACACACATTCATCTTTTTAAGACTTCAAGACCACCCTCTTCTCCAGGAACATACTCTGTCCTAGGCTGTGAGCATACGTACATGTGTCCATAATGGTGGTGGTGGGCTCAACACTATGCTGGCATGGTCACACTGCACATTGTTTATTTGTCTATTCTCTCCCCTAAAATGAGTTTGCCAAGGACAAGGGTGCATTTACTCTGTCTTATTTCCAAGTGTAGCACACTCAAATAGTGACTTAAAATGTGTTTTTGAACTAGTGAGGCAAATCATCTCTGGATTTTCCCTCTCTTCTGGCACATGGACCATTTTCAAAACATTGTTAAGTTTAATCTGTCAAAAAATTCTCTGGAGGAAGAATGGACAAAAATTGATTTGTTTCTGGGCTTTCCTCAGACTTCTTCCTCAACCTGACCAGCGAGACAGCCCAGTGATTTTCTACCCCACTCCCTTCACACTTCTCAGGCTTTTAAACAACTTTCTCTCTGGCCTTTCCTGTCCCTATGAAGTTCCTGATGTAGGTCATACCTATTTATAGTCACTTTCCCTTTGCTGACAAAATGGGGCACAGGCCTGGCCCTGTCAGTCCTTGTAGAAGATCTGGAAAAACACCAGATATCAGAAGCACAGATGTTATGAGAAGTCTAGAAGCTGGTATGTGTGGGATTTGTCCCCTCCTAGTAATGCCTGAACCCCAGAGGAACTTCAAACAAGCCCACATGATGTGCCATAGGCACAGAGCAGGGGATTAGAAAGGCTCCCTCACAGCGGCCCTCTGTGAGAATGAATCAAGCCTTCAGCCAGGCTTTGCTGTGCAGGCCTCCTTTGCTCTACACAGCCCTTTTATCTGGCCAAACACAGCAGAAGGTAAACAACACTGGCCCTGGACACATCTGAGAAGTCTGAACTCCATCTTCAGTGACCCTTTCTTGGCTTCAAAAGTAAAGGCTCTCAATTCCTGTCTTCCTCTCTGCCCTCAGAAGATCAAGGACTCACAGGATAGGGGGTATTCTATTAGCTGTGTGCACTGCCTTGCTCTCCCTGGGCATTCCAACATTTATCTCCAAGTGCAAGTGTTGCAAAGTATTTACATACTGCACAGCTCCACTGAAGCCTTACAGATACTCAGCAAAGCTGGTAGGGATCTGAGGGTAGCCAGTCTACACTGATGTACCAATGCAGGTACTCCTGTTTATACAAAGATATTATCTATTTGAAAGCCTCTAAATACATAATGGATATAGGAATCACTAACCCACTTTTATGGGTAAGGAAACAGTGGTTAAGTAATTTGGTAAACGTTACAGAGGTAGAGTCTGATTCCTAATCAATAGGCCACTGAAGCATTAACAAGGTGTCTGTAGAGCCTTAAGCTTTCCTTAGAAAGATGGATTCAGGGCTACTAAGAAAAGCCCACACTCCCCAGCACAGAATGCCATGCTCTGGCCTATGGTGGCCCTGACCCCTGGCTGACCCTGGTTCTTAGCCAATAGCCCTGCTTACCACATTCCCCATCTGGGCTTCCCAACTCTATATGTACCTTCTTTCTCCAGTGCCTTTGGAGGTACAAACCCACTCTGTTCCCTTAGCTGAATCCATTCATGACTGATGCTCAAAATACATCTTTTTCCACTTCACATTTTACTATCCTAATGTAGAGAATGGTTCTTCTGTTGAATGGCTTTTATTGATTACTTTGGAATATGCATTTAAGTAGAATATGCATTTAAAATATAGGTTCAATTCTTTCCTTCTCCTAATTTAATAGTCTAGAGCAGTTTTTCAACCTCATAATACTTGGGGCCAGATAATTCTTTGTTGTATCAGAGGGTTTTCCTCAGCACTATAGTTGTACAGGAAGATCCGTGATCTAAACCCATTAGGTATGCCAGTAAGATCTCCTACCCCCTTACTCCACCTTGAGGATGAACAACCAAAGTGTCTCCAGATATTGCTAAATGTCTCAGGATGAGAAGAGAACAAACCAGTCCACCATTCTAGACTAAGTCATCTCTGCAAAGCAGTCTCTAGCCTAAGTGAGGCTTTTTTGCTCCTGGCTGCTAAACTATCCTGAACTGACCTACAAATTACAATGTATTCATATGTACACCATCCTATTAATTATGCTGACTTTCTTGCCTGGCTCCTAAGATAAGAAACTCTTCTACTTGTGTAGGTAGCACTGTACACAGGAACTTCAGATGTGTGGCAGACTGCCTGGAGGCCAAAAATGACCAATCTCATCACTATAAAGCTGCCAGACTCCCTTTTTTGAATCATCTGGTTACTTCCTTCTTTCCTGCCCCAAGCATCATCTTCATCTTGTTCTTTTTTTCCTTATCCAACACATTCAGATGTCCCCTTTTACTACAGCTGTTTTCCATGCTTCTCTACTCCATTTGGAAATTCTAGGTTAGCCAATGTAGCCTCAAAGCCCAGGATTTCTACTGTCTTGAGGTTTCATTACAGGCCAGAGGTGATTGAATCCTACCTGGATCAAAACTTGGAAGGAGGGCAAGATAGAACACTGAGGAGACCAAGGAAGTGGAGCTTGATTAGTAAACTCAAAGCCTGAGTTGCCCTATTTGCTTTTACTGAGTTAATATACAACAGCAAATGCACAACTTTTAAAGGTACCGCTTAGGAGGTCTTTTTTTTTTTTTTTTAAAGAATATCACTGTTCACATGTATCCAGGGAGCAAAGAAGATCACTTGTCTGTACTCCTGTTGGACTAGATAATGAAGAAGTGCCATGGTTCTATGAATTAGGGCTTCTCACTGGACACAAGATAAACACATGAAGTCCAATAACTGTGAAAAACTATCCATAGATATAAATACCTATGGCTCTAATGTTTGTGTAAGTTCCCTCTAGTTCTCTTACACTGTTCTGTTTGCATGTGTGAAATCTGCATATTCCCACTGCTAACCCATTCAATTCAGACCAGGTGGGTATACAGCTAGATTCCCTTCATGTCAGCTTGATGAACCAACTTTGATATAAAGTGAGTGGTTCCCTGTGACCAGCAATAGATCAGCAAATAATTATCTGATGTTTACAATGTACCTGGCACCAAGCAAGGTATATAGGGGAAATGGGAGGCACAAAGTCCCATCTTCTGAGACTTCCAATCTATTGATCAGCCTTGTGGCCAAAGGAGCTGTTCCCACAACCACCTCCTCCATTCTTTGCACTGCCATTTAAAGCCATAGTGTTTTCTCAGGAATGCACACACACACACACAGGACTGGGCTATTTTTACTTTCCATGTCTACTTTAGAAGACTTAAAATAAAGCTTGACTTTCAAGTCTGGCCCCACACCTTACTTACCCATCCACCTTCTGAGCAGATTCGTACTTTTTGCATATCGGTTGGGCCATCCTTCAGTTCCCGGCACTGAATCTCTTCTTCTTCCTCTTCTTCTTTCAGGGTCAAATTGAGAGGGTAGGTTGTAGACTCCATTTCTGCAAGCAAGATTTAAGTTCAAACAAATCAGGTGTCAATGGGAACTTTCCAAAGCCAGTAATAGAGAGGCTTGGCTACACACCAACTTCCATAACCCAAATGTTGATGGAGTTGAGCAGAGTGGGGGCCTGAGAAGAAAAGGTTATGGGAAATCCCAGAAAGATGGATAAGAAACAGTGATAGAAATAGGATAATGACAGTGGATAGAAAACCTATCTGGTTGTCTTCAAATATTTTTTTTAAAAAGCTTTCTGTGCCAGACACTGTACTGGATTGTAGAGATGGAAAGAACAGAACTGCGGCTGGTGGTGGGTAAGCATTCCAGGATGAGGTTTTAAACAGTACAAGGGCAGGCTGAAGTTTCCCACAGCCAGTGCTACCCAAACACATCCTCGGCGGCAGCCAAGAGGTGTTGATCTGTTATCTGTGAAGTGTCTGGAGGCGGGGCGGGTCAGGTACTCAGCTGGGCTGGTCCCAGACACTAATTAAGGAAGGCGAATGGTTTGCACATCACCTTTCCAAATTCACAGGTGCTGTCCACGAGCCAGTTCAAAAACTAGTCGTTCTGTCTCAAAGGAATTCCCAAACCTGAGTCGGTGGAACGTAATGAGGGGGTATGCCTGGAATTCTCTGGAAGGGACCAAACTACTGTGACCTACCGGGACCAGGAAACGACACCCCTCTACCACGCCGGCCTAAGAGCCTGATTCCCTACAAGCCTATCCACCTCAGCCCAGTCCCCTAGGAGAGCGGGCAATTCCTAGGTGAGGGTTTGTGTTCGCCCAGAGCCTCATCTCCTCCAGGACCTCCAAAGCAAAGCCCCTTGCAGGAGTTCAAAGTCAGCTTCAGTGTTTTCCTACAACGAGGGGTCTGGGCCGAGCAGAACGGGCTTCAGACCCGAGGGTGGGGCCTGAACGAACTTGGTCACGAGTCCCACGGCAGTACCGGAGGGAAGGGGGCCACAGCCGAGCCGGGGGTGCCCGCAGCGGGGCCAACCGGGCCGCCGCC
>NW_012279035.1:0-1109 GCF_000151885.1 Dipodomys ordii
TCTTTTTGCTTATGTGGTGCTGAGGAATCGAACCCAGGGCCTCAGGCATGCAAGGCAAGCGCTCTACCACTGAGCCACCTTCCCAGCCCGAATTTCTCTTTTCTATCTAAAGCCTGTGGGACAAGGAGTCTGGGAAAGGGGCCAGGGAAGAATGCCTGATTGTCCAGTTACCAACACATACATGTGCCCTCAACTGCTCACGTTTCCCTAATATGACAGAAGACCAGAACAGATGAAATGTGGACTTGAAGTTCATGGTGGCCATAGGGGAGTAAAGAGAGAAACTCAGATGTGGCAGCCCTGAGCCAGGAGCAGGAGGAAGTGTCCCCTGGGGAAGGAGGAGCTGTCCCAAGGGAGAAGGAGGAGGTGTCCGCTGGGGGAGGATGCATCTCCACACAGTTCACAATCTCCTGGCATGGTACAGAGTCCACCAATGACACGATCCTCATGGCCTTGTCTAGAGAGGAAGACCATCACAGAGTGCAGCTCCCCACATTTCAAATTAATTGTAATATAGTGATAAATCGTTGCCATGAGGACTCTTGCTAAAACTGAGTGCCCTGGAAAATTGAAGGGAAGGCTCTGTACAATATACCCCTTTCTAGGATTTATGAATCTGTGACATATGTTAAATGATCAAAACCATCCAAAGATAAACTGCGGGAACAGAGCCTCAGCCAGGGTTTGGAGATGGGCAGAGGGAAGGGCTATGTCAGTCCCCATCAGCATCTTCCGAGAAGACACCGGGCCTGGCCTGGCACAGCACAGGGCCCAGAGCCCAGCTCTGTTCTCCCTCTCTGGACCAATCCAAGTTCTCGACAAATGGTCTGCATTAATACTGAGACCGAGGGGCTGGGAAGGTAGCTCAGTGGTAGAGCGCTTGCCTTGCATGCCAGAGGCCCTGGGTTCGATTCCTCAGCACCACATAAGCAAAAAGAAAAAAGCCGGAAGTGGTGCTTTGGCTCAAGTGGTAGAGTGCTAGCCTTGAGCTGAAGAGCTGAGGGACAGCACCCGGGCCCAGAGTTCAGGCCCCACGACCGGACCCAAATAATAATAATGAGACCGAGGTTATGTGGAAAGTAACAAGGTACAGGGCTGCTCCCAGACAG
>NW_012279036.1:0-1983 GCF_000151885.1 Dipodomys ordii
AAGGCGAGCGCTCTACCACTTGAGCTACAGCGCCATTTCCGGTTTCCTGGTGGTTTATTGGAGATAGGAGTCTCACGGTCTCTCCTGCCTGGGCTGGCTTTGAACCGCGATCCTCAGATCTCAGCCTCCTGAGTAGCTAGGATTACAGGCGTGAGCCACCAGTGCCCGGCGAGCTTACCAAGTTTTTTTTATTAAAGTGTATGTTAATTATTCAAAGGGTTTTCACCATGGGATCTCACAAAAATATATACTTTAGTCAGATTCATCATATGTATGTATGCACATGCATGATACTGTATGTGTTAATAAATAAATTTACATTTTCAGTCTAACATCTACATATAAGAAGAAACATGTGACCTTTGCCCTCCTGAACCTGGCCTGCTTCATTTAATATGATGGTTTCCAGATCCATCCATTTCCCTGCAAATAACACATTACACAAGCAAGCATACTCACGTGTGCATACAACATATGTTCACGTAAGCATGCACATGCGCACACCACACAAACACGCACATACACTCACCTCTACTGGTGAAATTATCGAATTGCAGCAATGTTTGAAAATAAGAATTTAACAATATGTACCAAGAACACTTTTTTAATGTTTTCAAAATGTCTGACTCAAATCATTCCACTTCTAGGAATATACACAACAAAAGTGAGAAGAAAAAAAGTACAACCACACCATTTCCAAAGTGTTACAACTAGTGATCAAAAAGGAGAACAACTTAAATACTGAACAGTAAACGTGTGGCTCTGCAGTGGAGTATTATGTAGCCATTAAAAAAGTTTGGGAAGAATTATCTTGGGAAAAGACTTTTGAAAGAGAACACACACACCTGAGAAAGGTTGGAAAGAAAAGGCAAACTGTCCATTGTGGCAGCAGCAGGGAAACGGCTTGGTTTTATTTCTCCTAGGGTGCTCTTAACTGGTGTTATGGGACCCCTGCTGGTGGAGTCTCCAAAAACCCTCAATGCTTGCTGAGGACATATTGTGTGTGTGCATACTGCATGCAGTTGTTAGCTATGACCCCCCAGAGGGAAAAGAATTTGTTTCTCCCTCACAAGGGACAAAGGAGGCCATGTGACACCTGCAAATCCCACTCACCAGGACCCTGCCCACCCTGGGTAGTGCCCCTGGAGGCTGTGGCCTCACTGGAGGCTAAGAGGCTTGCCAGGAGGCCTTGGCACCTGCAGAGGCCTGACATGGAGCCTGGTCACTCTTGTTCAGCTTTACCCCTCTTACTTTGAGTAATGATTTGCCTGTCCAGGGTATCCAATCTCCACCTTGTACCTGAAATCAAGAAAGTCTGTCTCGTTGCTAATGATCAGATGCATCTCAATTTCAGAACCATTAAAGGCTGAAAGAATGGATGTGTGTTAATAAATATATGTATTGCTGGGTGCCAGTGACTCATACCTGTAATCCTATCTACTCAGGAGGCTGAGATCTGAGGATCACAGTTCAAAGTAGCTCGGGCAGGAAAGTCCATGAGACTCTTATCTCCAATTAACCACTCAAAAACCAGAAGTGGTTCAAGTGGTAGACTGCTAGCCTTGAGCTGAAGAGCTCAGGGACAACACCCAGGCCCAGAGTTCAAGTGCCACAACCAACAATATGTGTGTGTGTGTATAAAGATTATTGTTAGAAATTAACAACTAATATATAAAAAGTGATTCTAACTATGGGAATATTTGAAGGGAAGGAGAGAGAGAAAAAGAAGAAAGATGTGAATAATTTTGAAATACATAGGAACAATGTATAAAAACAACACCAGTAGCATGTAATCCTATCTACTCAGGAGGCTGAGATCTGAGGGTAAAGATTCAAAGTAAAGCCAGGCAAGAAAGTCTGTGAGGACCACAATAGCTCCATAGCTATATACATATGACCATATAAAATGATGCTAATCTGCCGGGCACTGGTGGCTCACACCTGTAATCCTAGCTACTCAGGAGGCTGAGATCTGAGGATCGC
>NW_012279037.1:0-2308 GCF_000151885.1 Dipodomys ordii
AGAAGAGGAGGAGGAGGAGGAGGAGGAGGAGGAGGAGGAGGGAAAGAAGAAGAAGGAAGAAAAAGAAACAAAGATACAATTCTCATATAACTCATTATTAAGACTACTAATACTAGAAGGTTCCAAAGAAGCTTTACCATCAAAAATATCAGTAAGATATTTCACACATAAATTATGAAAAAATTATGGGAAAAACCCACAAAGTTTTAGTCGAAAGAAATAAGCAAGCCAGGTGCAGTAGCTCATTCCTGTAATCCTAGCTTTTGGGGAGTCTGAGATCAGAAGGACCATAGCTTGAGGCCAATATGGGGAAAAATATTTACAAAATTCTATTTCAGTTAATAAAAAAGTTGGTGTACTTCTATAATCTCAGTGACATGAAGATGCATAAAGCTCAAAGGGAAAAAGAATATCCTACCAAGTGTGTCTGGAGCAGTGATCTCAAAAATTTAATTAGAATTAGGCCTTTAAAAGTAGGTTTTAGATCCAAGAAAGCAAAGTACAAATAACAAATCTAAGTTAAGGCAGAGAATAATAAATAGATTATGGAGGCAATTACTGGGTACTAAATGGAAATGAGGATGAAAATAGAATAAAAGGATATTCAAGTGAGAAAAACTCTGGGTTTGGCCTTTAAATAATTCTTAGGGTGCAGTGTTGTTTCTTTATTTTAATTACTTGTTGTTAGACAATAATATGTTGTTATGACACACCATGGACTCTTAAATTTAAAATCCATGTTTGGTCCATCTCCTTCATCTCTATAAACTTTAATAATTGATACACAGATGAAATACGACACAAGAGTAACAATCTCACAAAGGAAGGTTTGTTGGGTACTAGAGCAGGGACATGGGTGAGTAATTATAGAGGGTTTTGTTTCTGTTTTTCTTGATGATGATGTTGTTGTTTATTTTGAGATGGTACTGAGGCTTGAACTCAGAGCCTCACGATCTTGCTTTGCTTTTTCTCACAAGGCTGATGCTCTACCACTTTAGCCACCATGCCTCTATTTCTCACCATTTTGGCTGGTTAATCGAGATAAAAGTTGCAAGGACTTTCCTATTCAAGTTGGACTCAAACCATGTTCACAGATCTCAACCTCCTGAATAGCTAACATTACAGAAGTGAACCCCCAGTGCTGGGCATGTTTCTGTCGTTGTTAAGAACAGTCAGTGAGGGAGGCATTGGTCTCTGTCTTCGAAGAGTCTACGTGTCAGTGTCCTCTCATTTGTCAGGAACCAGTGGCAGGAGGGGAGAAACTTGCTCACAGGTGTGTGCTCTGATGACTACAAGTAGTTTCACAGCAACTTGTTTCAGATTGGTCAGGTGGGGTCTTATTCCAGTAAGAGCCCTTGACATTTAGAGGGTGGTCCTGTCTCCTGAACTTCCTGTCTCACCAACTTCTATAAAATGACTGCAGGGGAGAATGACTCGGGGCAAGCTTATATATACAAAATGGGGGCAGGGATGCTGCCTCACTTTCATTTTGCTTTTAGTAAATTGGTGGGTCCAAGAAGAGAGTCAGTGCTTTTCACCATCAACACATTGAACATCATTTATATTTCTCTGCTGTTATATTAAATATACTCTGAGTAGTATTAATTTCCCATAATTTGTAAGGCCAAGCACCTGTGGCTCATGCCTACAATCCATGTCTATGTGGAAGCTTAGCTTTAGCAAAATGGGACTCAAGGCCAGCCCAGGCAGAAAATTCACTAGTCTCCATTTCCAAAACAACCTGTAAAAAAGCAGAGCTGGACTCATGGCTAAAGTGGTAGTTTGCCAGATTCTCTGAATTCAAACCCCAATACTGCGGGAAACACACACACACTCGTAGACACACACACACATACACGCAGACACACATACACGCAGACACACACACACACACACACACACACCCCAAAACACATAACAGAACAGGAAACCTTTAAAAATTCTTATTCAAGGCTGGGAAGGTGGCTCAGTGGTAAAATGCTTGCCTTGCATGCATGAGGCCCTGGGTTCGATTCCTCAGTACCACATAAGCAATAAAAGCTGGAAGTGGAGCTGTTGCTCAAGTGCTAGAGCACTAGTCTTGAACTGAAGAGCTGAGGGGACAGTGCCTGGGCCCAGAGTTCAGGCCCTACAACCAACATAAATAAATAAATAAATGAAACAAAAATTCTTTTTTTTAATTTTAATTTTTATTTTTTGTGAACATACTGAACAGAAGGGTTACAATTACATGGGCAAGATAATGAGTACATTTCTTATCAAGCATTGCAGCCTCCTCCTTTGTTTACCCTTCACATCCCTTCCCAGC
>NW_012279038.1:0-1905 GCF_000151885.1 Dipodomys ordii
ACAGTGCCAAGGCCTTGAGTTTAAGCCGTGCACTCTCTCTCTCTCTCTCTCTCTCTCTCTCTCTCTCTCACACACACACACACACACACACACACACACTGACACATACTAGAAAGATATGGAAAGATAAGGAAAGCATGGTCCCCCACACACACATACACACACACACACACTGACACATACTAGAAAGATATGGAAAGATAAGGAAAGCATGGTCCCCACATGGGTGAGATCCTCTTTTGGTTTAGATAGTTGAAAATAAGAAGTTAAGTAATATCTACAGTGGAAGGAGTATTTTTGCTCCTACGAGTGCTGAGTTTGGTGGTGTGGGTAGCTCCTGTATCTTACCGTCCCCACCTTGTTGGCTTTACTTCCTGATCCTTCCTCTTGCTTTCTAGCCTCCAGTCTCCCTCCCTGTTTTGTTCCTTCTTTCTGTCCTGATTTATTTCCTTCCTTCCTTCCTTCCTTCCTTCCTTCCTTCCTTCCTTCCTTTCTTCCTTCCTTCCTTCCTCCTTCCTTCCTTCCTTCCTTCCTTCCTTCCTTCCTTCCTTCCTTTCTTCCTTCCTTCCTTCCTTGTTGGTGCTTGAAACTCAGGGCCTGGGCGTAGCACATCCCTGAGCTTCTTTGCTCAAGGCTAGCACTTTACCACTTTGAGCTGCAGCATCACTTTGGTTTTCTGATAGTTAATTGGAAATAGAGTCTCATGGACTTTCCTGCCTGGGCAGGCTTCTAATCTTGATCCTCAAATCTCAGCTTCCTGAATAGCTAGGATTATAGGCTTAAGCCACTGTTGGCCACCATTCTGTCCTGACATTCAGGTCTCGCAGAATGTTCCTCCAGTTCCTCATAGTTATCTTTATACTATCTCATTCTCTTCATTGTATGTATAATTTGAGATTATATGTTTATTTATAGGATTTTTGTTTGTTGTGCATTTCTCTAATTAGCTTATAAATTCCACAAAGCAGATGTCTTCCTTTTTACTGTTTTAGCCTTTTATATATTAAGGATACATCTATTAGATATTTGCATATGAATATATTGTTTGTCTAGTAACAAAGAACTGTTAGGGTACTTGATAAATCCCATACACATGTGTTATAAAGTAGTGGGTGGATAGATAGATAGAAAAGAGCCATTCCATTCTGAGTCATCTCCAGATCAAAGAGAAGTAAAAATTATCTTGCTAAAAGGTGGTTCCTTTAGATCCTTTTTAAGGTTTAGAGGGTCATTTTAAAAACTAAAACAATCCCTAACTTCCCTGGTTCAAATTAAGAAGCATGTTTTTCACTTTTGTGAAGTTCTAAGTGTTGACATCATATCACTAGATCTTTCTCTGCCCACACTTGATCCAGGAATTGTCACATATCAAATAAGAAGCTAGCATGTCTTTGCTAGCACTATGTATTTTGGCTTATTTAGGTTTAAAAAATTTTTTTTTGGTCAGTTATGGGGCTTGAACTCTGGGAGCTGTCCCCCAGCTCTTCAGTTCAAGGTGAGCATTATACCACTTGAGCCACAGTGCTACTTCCAGTTTTCTGGTGGTTAATTATAGATAAAGAGTTTCATGGACTTTCCTGCCCCGTCTGGCTTTGAACTGTGATCCTCAGATTTCAGCCTTCTGAGTAGGTAGGATTATAGGTATGAGCCACTGGTATCCCGCAAGGTTTTCTTATTGAAGTACTCAGATTGGTTCATGCTTTGGGAGGTCATTGTCACATCTTTTAAGTCAAAAGACACAAGTTTTTTTTTTTTGGTCGGTCGTGGGGCTTGAACTCTGGGCCTGGGCGCTGTCCCTCAGCTCTTCAGCTCAAGGTGAGGGCTCTACCACTTGAGCTACAGCGCCACTTCTGGTTTTCTGGTGGTTTATTGGAGATAGGAGTCTCACGGTCTCTCCTGCCCGGG
>NW_012279039.1:0-1935 GCF_000151885.1 Dipodomys ordii
TGTGGTGCTGAGGAATTGAACCCAGGGCCTCATGCATGCAAGGCAAGCGCTCTACCGCTGAGCCACATTCTCAGCCTTCAAGGATATTTTAAAAGGCGCTCTTTGTCTTCTTGCTCCAACTCAATCTTCATCTCCCCTGAAGACCCTGCTTCCTCTAGTATTCTCTGAAGTCACAGATGTTTCTGTCAAGCTCCTTGTGCCAGAATTACTATAAGGGTTCTTCCAGACCATTGCTCCACCTTCTTCCTCACCCCTCAAGCTTTGCAGCTCACGCAGTCAGAGCATACCATCTACCCCCTCTCTTGTTGAAGACATGAAAGGATGTCTCAGTCTCTTGACTTCTTGAAGACATTGTGTCTACCCGTTCAATATGACTTCTGTTTTTCCTCTTATAAATTACTTCTGCACTCATATTGTATGTCCTTTAATACCCTAGCCTCTCAATTCCTTGTTCTCCTTTTGTCTCTTGATCTTATGCCACTCACAGTCACAGTCTAATGCCTTAACCATGCTGACTAGTTTTCAGTTAAGTTCATGGCCATTTTCTTTAGCTCTGGCCAGCAATTCAATTATTTGTCTTAGTCCATTCTCCCTCCCACTCTCCAAGAGGCTGCTTCTCTTTTCCAGACCCCAATGTCTTCTTTTCCCTTCTTACTCTCAGATGAAGCAAAGTCAATCAGAACTCATTCCCTGTATTGCTAGTCCTTCCAGTCTTCATGATTATTGTATCCATGATTGCTTAGTCTGGTCCCATAGTTGAGCTTGCCTGTACTTTTATACCAACTCCTATGCAAATGTTTCTCAACATGCAGTGATTTTTACCATCTAGAATGCTTTTGTGGTCATGGTCCAAGGCGGGGAGAGCAAGGGAGGGGGTGTGGAGCACAGAGGCTCCTGCCTTCAAGTGGGTAGAGGCTAGGAATGTTGCTAAGATTGCACAATGGGCAGGATGTCAATGGTACCAAGGCTTAGAAATCCTGTCCCACTCGAAAGCACAAAATCCATCACTTCCATTTCCTCTTCCTATCTTCTTTGCATCCTTAAGTTGTTCTTCTCACATAATCATTACTATACTCCCACAAACACACAGCTAATTTGTTCTATTAACACAAAAGTTTCCATTAGGTGTGGCAGTCCATGTCTATCATCCCAGCATTCAGGAGACTGAGGTAGGAGAAACACAAGTTGGAGGCCAGCCTGGCCTACACACTGAAAATTTGTCTCAAAAACAAATGGCAGCCACAACAACAAATAATTTTCCTCACTCTCATAGTTTCTTTAAGCTACTTCTCCACTTCTATGATCCCTGTGAGCATCAGCATTGGTGACTAGGTAGCAAATCTTATTTTCCAAATTTTATTTTCTTACTCTTTTTTGAGCCCATTGTGATTACAATTTTTGTTAGTGTTAATGATAATAATATACTATGCTGTAAAAAATCATGGTGTGTGTGTGTGTGTGTGTGTGTGTGTGTGTGTGTGTGTGTGTGTGTGCCAGAACTGAGGCTCAAACTCAGAGCTTCAAGCTCATATTGTTTTTTCACTCTACCTGTTGAACCACATCTCTACTTCCAGCATTTTGCTTATTATTTGGAGATAAGTACCTTTCAGATTTGTCTTCCCAGGCTGGCCTTGAAGTTCAATCCTTTGATTCCAGCCTCCAGAGTAGCTAAGATTATAGGGGTAAGCTACAAATACCCAGTTGGTGTTGTAAAATTTAATGATCAGTTCTTATTCACCATCTAATTTGACTTTTAGATTTGACATGAGTGATCTCCTCTTGCTTTTTAAATAAAGTCTTTAAGTAGTTGTACAAAGAAGTTGCCATTTAACAAAGCACTTTATGAATACAGTATATCTTCAGCAATGTCACGCCTTTCAATATTCTCCCCCATTCCTCCCAAAACACCTCTTCCCTCATTTTTCTTTTTTTTTT
>NW_012279040.1:0-1799 GCF_000151885.1 Dipodomys ordii
CCAGGCCCAGAGTTCAGGCCCCACAGCTGGAACTCCCCCCCCCCAAAAAAAAGAAAAGCAAATATTAGCAGGTGAGAAATTGTTTTACTGTACAACAACAATAGAAAAAAAAACACCTTCCAATTTCTGTGTATTTTTTACTTCCAATTACTTTCTCCGACTTGAATCTTCATTCATTTCGTTCTCTCTTAAGCATACAACGGGCCTAAAATAGCCTCTTCTTGTGAGTTCCAGCTAGTTCAGTCATTTTTAGTTACCACCTGGGTGCCCCAAGGGCCTGAAAATGAAAACTTGGCTGCCAACTTGCCTCCACCCGAACGAGCTGGAAGCCACTAGGCATTGTGTCGCAGCTTTGGGAGACTTGCCTGTTCTGTGGTGTACCTACTTGCTTTTTACTTTTTTATTATGGCAAAAAGTATTGAAGAAAATTTGCCATTGCAACCATTTTAAACGGTAGTTACCTTTTTTTTTTAAAGCTTTATTGAGATATATTATCATATAAGTCATCCACTTAAAGTGCAATTTAGTGGTTTGGGCTACATCATTATTTTTAAATTGTGATGTAACTATGTAACTGCCATTTTAACCATTTTTATGTAAATAGTTCAGTGTAATCAGTTACATTCTGAATGTGACCATCACCAGTTTCCACAAACTTCTTTGCAATCCAAATAACCCTTCAACAGTGACTCCCCTTCACCCCAGCTCATGTACCACTCTTCTACTCTCTAAGTTTCACTAGTTTAGGTATTTTATTAAGAGGAATCATGAAATATGGTTTGTTTCTGGCTTGTCTCACTTGGCACACTGTTTTTGAAGTTCATGCATATTTTTAGTTTTTTTTTTAAATGGATAAAATGTGTTACAGTTTGTATTTGTTTGAATAGTTATTTTCAATTATTTTGTGTTTATTCCTATAGTATCAGAGGAAGATAGTTTCAGAGTTACTAAGTATATAACTAAGTATAGTTATTTTCAGTGTATTTTTTTCTTTGGTATCAGAGGTTGTTGGTTTTAGGCTCCTGTTTAGATAACAAAATCTGAGGATGCTGATGTTCTTTATACAAAAGGTGCAGTTAACACGGGCAGTCCTCACTTTCAAGTAAAACAAAATGTGAGAAGTACCTTGCAAGAAGGTTATTATTTGGGAAGAAAGATCTTTGTTTGAAAATGATATATTAAAACAACTTGAGGGCTGGGAAGGTGGCTCAGTGGTAGAGTGCTTGCCTTGCATGCATGAGGCCCTGGGTTTGATTCCTCAGCACCACATAAGCAGAAAAAGCCGGAAGTGGCGCTGCTGTGTCTCAAGTGGTAGAATGCTAGCCTTGACCTGAAGAGCTGAGGGACAGCACCCAGGCCCAGAGTTCAGGCCCCACGACCGGAACCAAAAGAAAGAAAAAAAAAAAAGGTATGGGTCTTCTCAGTCTCAAGATTTCTAGGACAGACTTCTGAAGTGAACCTGCTTGAACTATTCTGGAGGAATGTGTCTCTTTAGATTTGAGGTCAGTTATTCCCAATTGGTTCTTTTTACAATTATTATGAAATATTGCAGTATTTTATTTTATTTTTTTACATTTTGGTCACTTTATTAAATGACGTTAAATAGTTTAAGTTTCAACTACTAAATAGCATTTTGAATGGTGAAAACAGATAGTATATTGTCATACTTGAATGCTTATCTTTAAAAACACAATTCCAGTCCTTATTATTGCAGTATTTTAAAAAGTTTAGAGAGCCAGACACTGATGGCTTATGCTTGTAATACTACCTACTCATAAAACTAGATCTGAGAATTTTTT
>NW_012279041.1:0-4641 GCF_000151885.1 Dipodomys ordii
GAACCCAGGGCCTCATGCATGCAAGGCAAACACTCTACCACTGAGCCACCTTCCCAGCCCCTCCCTGAGACTCTTACCTCCAAATAACCACCTGAAAACCAAAAGTGGTGCTGTGGCTCAAGTGGTAGAGCACTGGCCTTTAGCTGACAAGCTAACGGACAGTGAGCGCCCATGCCTAGAGTTCAAGCCCCACAATCAACCAAAAAAAGAAGTGGAGCTGTTGCTCAAATGTAGAGTGCTAGCCTTGAGCAAAAAAGCTCAGGGACAGAATCCGGGCCCTGAGTTCAAGCCTCAAGGGACTGACAAAACATACACACACAAATTGCTTATTTTTCTTTCTTCTAAATTCCAAGATATAAATATGACTGAGATTTTTGTTGAAAGCATACAGGTTTACAAACTGAAAAAAGGTTGGGGATTGGGGGTAGTAAAACTGTCTGTTATAAGATAACTCACTGGAAGGAAAACGCAGTAGAGGAACCAATCTACATCTAGTACTCAGTAATGTAGCAGTCTTTGCTCAGAGGAAAAAGCACTGAGATGCAGAAATTACCAAAAGAAAGCTACCTACAGATGACATAGGCAAACAGGCTAGCAACATTAGCTGACTTCATTCTCATGGTAATTCTGTAAAACAGGTAATTAACTATCCTTTCACACATGAAGAAACAAGGCTCCAGAGGCTGCGCAGTTAGCACACACAAATTGCTTCTCTACACTGAACTGGAATGGCAAGTAACTTATTTTAGACAGAACACTCTGATTTTCCCTAAACTTTAGTCTGAGACATACAGAGTCTGAAACATACCACACGGTGAACCGAACTGTGTTGTTCCCTAGAAACAGGGACAGGTCCTCCGTCATTTGGTCCTGACTTTTCTTGTTGGCCACCATCACCATAATGTAATCAGGAAGTTCTTCGTCTATTTAAAAGGAAAAGTATATCAAAACTTTCTTTCCTTCATATTTAATATTTAAAGTTGATGTAACTGAAAATACAAATCCAGCTTTCAAAATTGTATCTCATTCTATACTGGAATTATATTAGACTAGACAAGAAAGCTCAGCTTTAATTTCTTTTAATTACTTATTTTTTGTTTATGTGGTACCAAGGAATAAACCCCAGGCCTCATGAAGCACTCTACCACTAAACCAAATTCCCAGCCAAATTTTTCTTCCTTTTCATTACACAAGTCTAATTATTAGAAAGTGGAGAATAATGGATAGTTGTTGAGTTTCTACTTATAAAACAAGATATCTCAGATTATATAAATCTTTTTTTTTTGTCAGTCATGGGACTTGAACTCTGACCCTGAGCCCTGTCCCCTCAGAACTTCAGCTCAAGGCTAGTGCTCTACCACTTGAGCCACAGTGCCACTTCTGGGGGTTTACTGGAGATAAGTTTCATGGGCTTTCTGCCCTGGCTGGCTTTGAACCAAGATTCTCAGATCTTAGCCTCCTGAGTAGCTAGGATTACAGGTGTGAGCTACAGGCACCTAGCTAGATTATAGAAATCTCAAGAGTGCATTCATTTCCCAGAGGATTAAATTAAAATGGTTTATTTTAAAGAATTTATTTCAGAATAGTACTCGTATCACATTAGTCCAATAAATTAACACAATTTTTATTTATACTAAAATTTCTAAAACAAAGGTTTAGTGCAAACAGTTTGCTGCCCATGCTGGCTTTGAATGATCTTCAGATCTCAGCATTCTGAGCAGCTAGGATTACAGGCATGAGCCACCAGCACCAGGCTTACTTTCTACTTTTTTTTTTTTGGTCAGTCATGGGGCTTGAACTCTGGGCCTGGGCGCTATCCCTAAACTCTTCCAGTTCAGGCTAGAGGTGTACCACTTAAGCCACAGAGCCCACTTCTGGCTTTTTCTGTGTATGTGGTGCTGAGGAATCGAATCCAGGGCCTCACGCATTTGAGGCAAACACTCTACCACTGAGCCACCCTCCCCGCCCTCTATTTTCACAACTCACTTTACTATCTGGTTTAAAAGACATATAGATTCTAACTGCTGCTTTTTCCATTTAATCTGCTGTGGTAATGTTCACATTGAAAAATGTGAAGAAAACTTAGTCTCACGGATATATAGTTGGAAAAGGAACATTTTAATAGCTTTTACAGATAATATAGAGTCTTCTTTGATACTACACTGAAACACAAGTGTTAAGTCTGTTAAGTTTCTCCACAGTCATCACAAAGTCTTCCAGTACTGGGAAGCTGTCAAGTTCATGAAAGTAGATACAAATTTTGCAAAACTCGAATTTTTATTTCTAAGTTCAATTTACTTATCACTGGCAACAAAGTTTTTTTTGTTTTGTTTTGTTTTTAACCCCTACATCTGCCAAAATATCTAAGAACATGTATCTTAGCTACTCAGGAAGCTGAGATCTGAGGACTGTGATTCCTGGGCAGGAAAGTCTGAGACTCCTATCTCTAAAAACGACCAAAAAGCTGAAAAGCAGTGGCTCAAGTGATAAGAGTGCTCGTGTTGAGCATGCACAGGTCCATATTACAAGATGTAGGTTCTGTAGGGGATGATGGTGGGGATGGAGTTAAAAATGTTTCAGGAAGGAAGTGGCACTGTGGCTTGAGTGGTTGAGCGCTTGCCTTGAGCTGAAGAGCACAGGGACAGCACCCAAGCCCAGAGTTCAAGTCCCATGACCAAAAAAAAAAAAAAAAGTTTCAGGAAGCTGGGCACCGGTGACTCACACCTGTGATTCTAGCTTCTCAGAAGGCTGAGATATGAGGATCACGGTCCAAAGCCAGCTGGACAGGAAAGGCTGTGAGACTCCTATCTCCAATAAATCACCACCAGAAAACGGGAAGCTATGCAGTAGCTCATGGTACAGTGCTAGCCTTGAGCTGAAGAGCTGAGGGACAGCACCTAGGCCCAGAGTTCAAGCACTATGACCAACAACAACAAAAAAAAATGTTTCAGGAAAATTTAGTGGCTAACTTGGTGTTCAACTCAATCACATACATCTGTTTCTCCTCCCTTTCTTCAGCTAGTTTGGGATTTGAACTCAGGGCTGCATGCTTGCTAGCCAAGCAAGTACTCTACCATTTCAGACATACCCCAAGCCCTTTCTTTCTGCTTTAGCTATCTTTCAGTAAGGGTCTCTGTCCCCCTACCCTCAACCCCCAGGATCCTTGGACTTACAAGTCCAAAATAGCTGGAATTCTAGGGGTAAGCCTATGTGCCTGGCAACAAACTGTTCCCTTTAAAAGTTATCATTCAGAGCTGGGCACTGGTGGCTCATGCCTGTAATGCTAGGTACTTAAAAGGCTGAGGTCTGAGGACCCTGAGAAGAAAGTCTTTGAGAATCACCTCCAATAAACCAGCAGAAAACTGGAAGTGACATTATGGCTCAAGTGGTAAGAGTGCTAGCCTTGAGCAAAAGAAGCTCAGGGACAGTGCCTAGACCCTGAGTTCAAGCCTCAGGACTGGAGAAAAAAAAGTAGCTATCATTTTTCTAGGAATTACCAGCTTTAGAGTCAAACTGTCCCAGGTCTCAATAAAACTTTGCTAAAGTAGGCAAAACTCAGACTTTCCTGTCTGAACAACTATGGATATTATCTTTTCAGTGTTTTCTTGGGTATGTAAGTATTTCTTGGGTATGTAAGTACATAGAGAACACACACAGAGAACCAGCAAAGGCCAGGCACATGGCCCAGTGTAAACTCATTCTGACACAGTGGTAAGATGAACATTCAAGATCTAAAGATAAAACTCAGTGAATCAGCTGGACACTGGTGGCTCAAAACTATAATCCTAGCTACTCATGAGGCTGAGATCTGAGACTGCAGTTTGAAGCCAGCCTGGACAAGAAAGTCCATGAGACTCATCTCCAATTAATTGCCAGAAGTGGAACTGTGGCTCAAGTTGATAAACAGTCTCAGGCATAGGCACAAAAGCTAAGGGAGCAGTGTCCAGAACCTGAATTCCAGCTCCAGTACACATACACAAGTATGTATACACACACATACACACAAATTTGACACATTACAGAAAATTAAGCCACAGTCTTAGCTCAGGAAAGTAAACTCAAAACATAGTATTAGAGTACACAAGTATGTGTACACACATACACACACAAATATGACACATTACAGAAAATTAAACCACAGTCTTAGCTCAGAAAAGTAAACTCAAAACATCATATTAGAGTTGGGGAAGGTGTAGTAGAGACTGGAAGAAGAGGTAGGTTGGGGCTGGGAAGGTGGCTCAGAGGTAGAGCGCTTGCCTCGCATGCATGAGGCTCTGGGTTCGATTCCTCAGCACCACATAAGCAGAAAAAAACGGAAGTGATGCTGTGGCTCAAGTGGTAGAGCGCTAGCCTTGAGCTGAAGAGCTGAAGGACAGCGTCCAGATAGTGGGCTCAGAGTGCAGGCCCCATGACAGGAAAGAAGGAAGGGAGAAAGAGAGAGAGAGGAGGTTGCTGATTGCCAGACTGTTCCATAAAATGCAGCCCAAGAAGAACCCACCAAGGCGACATTGGGTCGAAGGTCAAAAGCACGCCTAAAATACGGAAAGCTGAGCCTACGTGCATCCTGTTAGGTTTAACAACAAGGCAAAACTTACCCACGTAAGCTCCTAATTCTTGCAATTTCCCTTTAATGGCACTCTA
>NW_012279042.1:0-2752 GCF_000151885.1 Dipodomys ordii
CCCGCAGTCAGCCGGGCGGAGAAAGGTGGGGGTGCCGAGGGGGGTGTGTGCCCGTTCTGCCCAGAGAAAAGAAACCGGGGCGCGGGGTGGGGGGACTGGGAAAAGACGGATCGGCGGCCGTGCTCTTTATTTATTTGTGATCAATGAAGGTGATGCGGTTCAGCCCCCACCCCCCCACCCCCCGCACCTTAGGGTTGTCTCCTTCTACTTCTCGGCCCTCTCCGGTCCCCTTCCCGATCCTCTCCACTTCCACCCCGCACGCACGCCTTTATTCCTCGCCAGCCTCGGATTTGGGGAGGGGTGGGGGGTCTGTGGAAGCGGATTGTGTGGGGCCAGGCGGCGAGGGGGGTGGTGGAGATGAAAAGTCCATTTCAGACCCAGGCAGAACAATGAAATAGGCTAAAATCTCCCCGCATTTGCGGGTGGAGAGGGAGGCTGTAGTTTGGGCTTTCAGGCGGGGGCCGGGTGTGGAGACGTTTTTTTCTGGATCGGGCTTGGAGAAGACCGTACTGTGTGTGCACCTTCACCTGGCGAGGAGTGTATTTTTTTTTCTCTCTCTCTCTCTCCTTTTTTCTTTCTTTTTTTTTTTACGGTGCTGTCTTCAGGAAGAAAGAAAAAAGAAGGTAAGGCAGAAGCACACAGTCTCCTCGTTTCTCTTCAGTCAGTTCCGTCAGCCTCCAGCCAGAAATCCAACCCGAATCAACTTAAGTTTTTACTCTTGGATGTGGTTTTGTGTGCTGGTTGTAGTACGAAAGGTTTTTCAACTAAAGTGTGTCCGATTTATTTTCAGTCATCTGATCGTGAAAATGTTTCCCGCATGAAATCATTGAAATAGCAGCCTTTACATACTTTTAGCGTGGCTCCAATCTGGCTTTCTTTCGGTTTTATTCAGATATTCAGTGGAAGAAATCGCAAATGAGAGGGGAAAAGGGTTTTCACGGATCCCATAGGAGGGCAAGAGCAGGCTGTAATCCTATAAACCTGGAGAACAGTTGTGGCCAGTGAGGGAGATTGCATTAATAGTTTTATCTCTGTTAGGAAGGCTGATTGAAAAAGAAAAAGAAAAAACTTATCTGAAAAGAAAATCTGTTATTAGTTCCAGTGCTCCAAATGAATTAGGTTTCTGGATGGAATAAAGTTACCGGTCAGGCCTTGGATAACGAGGCTGTAAATAACCTATCGACTGTAAATATTTTTTTTTCAGACTCTCTTAGAAACAAAGGAGCTGTTTAGAAGGCAACAGAGAGATGTTATTCCAGGGGCTTTCCTCTTTGAGTGTGAAGAACACAAGGACCATTAACAGTTCCACCAAACAAAACAAAATTTCAGATCTCCCCACCACGCTGAATAGAGCATGTTGGTGGATATGTGGACACGCTCCCTGTCGGGCATTCATTGTTATCTGTATCTAGGGGAGGGGGCTGCAGTCAAAGCGCCCACTGTCTAGAGTGTTAAAATGAAACAGTTTTCTCTTTATTAAGTACCTCCTTGAGACTCCCTCTGCTGGACACTCAGTAAGCATTAGAGAAGGAACTTGGTATAGAATTCACAACTATAGTAAGTCGGCTTTCTCTGTTAAAGGGGCTGAATACCTGGGTTGGGGTATATTTTGTTAACTTTGTACAAAGCCATCTTTGGACCTGCAGTGTTCTCCTGTTTGCTTTATGCTAAATGCAGATGGAATGTAGGCCATCCCTTTGTGGCTAAGGCTTGGCACTCCTAGACTTATTACATTGTTTTGTTTTTGTTAGTGTGTTATACCAGATTAAGAGGTCTAGGTGTGTAAGGTATTGGGGCTTAAGAATAATCATGGATATCAAAGGTCTCGGCTCACAGATTCTATTTGCCCTATCCCAGCTCACCTTCCTGGTTACCCCTTCCAACTCTGGGCTGTCCTCAATCTTGTCTATGAACTCTATTGTTATTCTTGTGCTCTGCAGCCTTTTATTCTATGGGAGCCTTCTTTCCTAATCCTCCACCACACCCCTCCTCCACCAGCCCAGCAGCACTCAGCCAAAAGCTCAGGCTTGGCCTTCATGAGAGAGAGTCAGGCATGCTGTCAAGCACAGACCTCCATAGGCAAGGATTATACTGCGAGGACCTACATTCACTCCCCACTCCCCATGGTGACTGCTTCCAAGACTCCAGTGACCTCCTTTTTACCTCCTTGGTGACATCCTCTGGATTCAGTGAACCTGCTTTGTACTTTATCCCAGTCAGAATACAGGAGCTGTGTGTGCTAAATGCATAGGGATTTTCTTGTGGAATTCTCCAAGAAGAGGGATTTCTAATGGGTTTTATGCTCCTAAAAATTGAGTATGCTTCATCTCAGGAAAAGTCTAAATGATGCATTCCGGGCCTTTCGGCTGGAATTGCTCAAATGGAGTGTAACTGTGTCAGGTTGGAGTACGGGGTGAAGGCTGGAATGCATTAGGTGAGCATTCTGAATGGCCAGAGATTTAGACAGGAACACTGCTTTTGAAAGGCATATTTGATAATGCGAATTAATGGGCAACAAAGTGTATGATCAGTCTTTCAGAGCTGGCTTTAAAGGTAGGTTTATAAATAGTACATTTGTTTTTAGTGGCTGGATACTGATAAAGTTATACTTCTTTTGAAAAAGGTTTATTTTCTTTAGAAGATTAAATATTTGCCTCATGAGTGTATTTACTCCATCAACTTGCTTAGCAATGCCTTTTCAATAGGTAGTGCAAAGGCTGGCCACAGAGGTCTTTTTTTTTTTTTTTTTTTT
>NW_012279043.1:0-6933 GCF_000151885.1 Dipodomys ordii
TCCCTCAGCTCTTCAGCTCAAGGCTAGCGCTCTACCACTTGAGCCACAGCGCCACTTCTGGCTTTTTTCTTTTTGCTTATGTGGTGCTGAGGAATCAAGGCATGCAAGGCAAGTGCCCTACCACTGAGCCACCTTCCCCGCCCCATAAATTCTTAAAAGGAAGGCACTGGAGAAAAATGAAATGCTGAGCTTTTAGGTGACTTCTGTATAGATTGGGCTTTATCTCGATGGCTTGGCTAAACTTTCTAAAAGTCCCTTCGGGCAAGGTAGATACCCTTATTAGACAAAAGAACTTCTTTCCAGGTCAAGGTTACATGCACAAGTTCACAAAAGGAATCAATGAGAGATGACCAGGCCAAAAGGCTTTCCCTACATAAACACCCCTGTTTGTCAAGGTCAGCTAAACAGATGGTGGACCTTGACTTGAAGATCCTTGACCACGCAACAAAGGAGAGAACCAAGTTAGAATGGACAGGCATTTGCAGCGATGTTGTTTAACTGTTTTAATCAGCAAGGCATTAGTGATATGCCCGAGCATCACTGTGGCAGCTTGGCAAGTCTCCCCCTGCCCCCGTGCTCAGCCATGCTCCCCTAAAACGCTGTGTTTGGAGCTGTCTGTCCCCTTCCCTGGGCTGTTTGTCCTCATTTCCTGAGGGCCTCATTCTCAGATTCACTGCTTGAACTGACATGTTGCTAATCCAGGGTTCATCTCTGTTAGGAATTCTTTCAAAAATGTGCCTATTTCTTGTCAAGTTCCTGAGTGCTGTTGATAGAGACACACCCTGGAATCCCAGAAGAATCTGCTTCTCAGTAAGTCTGAAATGTTTTCTGGAAAAAAATACTCTTTCCTCTTGAATGAATCAGACTTGTTATCTATTCAGATCTGGCTATATTTGGAGTAATGCATGAAAACTTTACAATTTCCTCAGAAAACCAGAAATTCATACTAAAAAGGAATAGTATGACAGGTTGAGTCATTTTATGAGGATGTATTATGGCTCTTAAATCTTTAAAGGAAGCATTAAATGCAACATCAAACAGTCAATGTAATCATAATTAAAATAGAGCTAAAGTTTATAATCTCTCCTGTGCTGCCCAGATATACCTGCCTACCAAGATTCAGATGCAGTTAGTTTTTGCTAAGGCTGTATTCAGGAAGGGAGACACCTTTGTTGACACAACCAGGCTGGGTGTAATGTTACATGCTTGAAATGTCAGCTTTTTAGGAGTTAGAGATGAGGAGGATCATGGTTCAAAGCTAGCCGAGGCAAAAAATTAAGAAGACCCAATTTCAACAAATAAGCTAGGCTTGGGTGGGGCTCAGGCAATCCTGCTATATGAGAGCATGGGTAGAATTGTGGTCTGGCCAAAAAATGTGAGCCCCTGTCTGAAAAATAACTAAGCAAAAACAAAAAAAAGGCTTAAGTGGAAGAGTGCAAGTATAAGGCCCTGAGTTCAAATCCCAGTAAAGGCTATAAGTCTTAACTCCATTAAAACAATTCGTATTCCCCATGCCACATGGGTTAGACATGTGGTTCACTGGGTGCTTGTGATCATGGTCCTTCCCAAAGTGCCTGCTACAAAGCCAAGTTGGTTGAATAAAGGCACACATGATACCAGACACGTGGCGTTGGTGCCACTTTTTCAGGTAGTGAAGCAGCACTGTGGTGCCAGGCCTTAGAGGTGATGGTAAATTTCACCTGTCAAACAAGAGTCCTTGAAATATTCTGCACAGTGGCTATTAAGGGATCCATCCTCTTAGTTAAGGATTGGATATGTTACCTGAGATGAGTTATGAGGGGAAAGGCCTTACGTATAACCTTAAGCTCCGATTGTTATTTTCCAATGCCTAGCTAGGCATACCAAGGGAAGTGGTTTTCCCAGTTTATAAACCACCCAAATGTCATTTGGAACAAGACAAAATATGAACCGTTTAATGTCATGAGGTCTTCAAACTTTCACTTTGGATTTAGGCTGAATTTGTTAAATACAGCCTTTGGAAAATAACTGTACAGCTGGGGAGGGGGAGGGGCTAGGCAGCAGTTCCGGGGAGCTTTTTCCTCAGCTGTTTTATAAAAACAGTTTGGGGGTCTGAAAACAATACATTAATCAGCTAAGAGAACCAGTACCATACTGACCCTGTGGCCTAGGACTCCAACTGGTTATGAAAGCCCAGGGCAGCCGGTGAATGAAGCAGTTAGAGTGGGAATCACCTATCAGGGAGCCGAGGGCTCCATAGAAACTGTATGTCCCCACCACGGTATCCCCAGAAACTATGTAACCCCCCCCCCCCCCCGCGCCCATGCTAGTGAAATCACGACATGCTGCGTTCTAACCTAAGTTGGCTTTTCATTCTGATGACGATAGGAGTGATTACTCTTAGATGTCCTTTACAAACATGTGCACTCACATAACCAGTAGCATACACTTGCAAGTGATCTAGCTGGCCAGGAGCGTGTCCCCAGATGTGCTCGGAGGTGTGTTTCATTTTTTTCCCCTCCTCCTCTCTCTGTAGCTCTCAGGTAAATTTCACTGCATGACGGCGTCTCATGGTAGACAAAACCCACACAGGAGGTGAAGAGGCAGAGGGGCAACAAACATCACAGAGCCAGACCACTCCATTGTTTATAAGGAGAAACAAGGGATGTGAGCAACGTGGAGAGGTGCCTGTTGGAAGCTATTTTAAATGTCTTGGAGTTAAAACCATCAGGGATCAGAAAGCAGAAGGCAAATTCTAGAGGCTAGTACACCAAGGGAAGAGACTGATGAATCGCCTAGTGCACATTTTAATTAAACTATCATCTTGAGATTTTTTTGTGTATTGATTTGCACAGTACTTAAAAAGCTCCCCCGCCCCTCTTTGAATGCTAAAGCGTTGTGCCTTCAGCCTGACTCTATGAAAAGCAATCACCCATCTTTGGAATTGTTATGAAGTGTAGGGGGAACAAATGGTGGACATGTTCTCTTCTCCTTTTCAATATGTTTAAATTTCAACTGTTCATATAATTATGCTGGCATGTATTTCTTCCTGGCTGTAGTCATGCAGAAAAATTTTAAACATGAGAAATTGGACAACTCTAATGTGGTGTAAAATCTACTTACACATTGTATTTCTTTCAATATTCGTTACCAATAGTCGGCACATTGTTAAAATTAAAGGAAAATGCTAACACATTCACGTGACACACCGAGCTGCTGGATATTCTAGCGATGTTGGAGGGAGGGAGTGTGAAGGTCACCGGAGGTCAGGCGTGGGCCGGCTTTGGGCTGAGGAGACAGTGGCCGGCAGCAACCACTCTAGTTACCTGCTCAGAAGAAAGTGAGATGCTTTCCCTGGGGCACCTGGGAAGCCATACAAGTAGAGGCACACACAAGCTTTAGGGCACTCAATTCCCAGGTCAGAATGGAACTCCCTGCCCAGCCTCTACTGTCCCCCCGCACCAGCCGCTCTCCCCAGCCCCCCCCAACACAGGTGCACCCCAAAGGGCAAAGAGAGACACAGGACGACCATCTGGGATGTATTACAAAAATTACCCCTTCATGAGGTATCAATTTTAGAAATAGATCTCTTTAAATATGGTAGAAGAAAAATGGCATGCTTAAGGAGGTAAAGAATTCTAGGATGCAGATATAGAGTCTTTCTCAGTGACTGGTTCGACTATGTATGTATGTGTGCATGTGCATATGTATGTATGTATGTATGTATGTATGTATGTCTGTCATCTGTCTGTCTATCTATCTACCTACTTACCTACCTATCTGCTTGTCTGCCTGTCTGCCTGCTGTCCATCTCTGTAGCCTGGGCTTGTGAGTAGTGGCTGTGGGAAGACCATCTAACTTTTCTAGGGGTTTTCTTTCGACCACAAACTCCACAGAAAACTGAATAACTTTTGATGTTGACACTGGTTGTGTTCAAGAGTGGGCCACAGCCACCCACCGAACTATCGCAAGCATTCCAGATGGGGAGCAGTGCCAGCAGGGCCACCGCTGAGCCCTTGCCTTTAACAGAGCAGTGTGCTGGCGCTCAGACCCGCTGGGTACGTGTTTGTAAATGGCCCACACTGGACTATTGCTGGTCATGGAGGGGGTCTGAAAATAGCGCATGTCTTGTGTGCGACCAGTACTGGGTGTGGAGGAGAATCCGTTGTTCTAATTTCTTGACTTATCTTGCTCCTTGGAAAGAGTGAAGATCTCCAACTTAGAAGTAATCTCTTCTCAGTCATAAATTATAGGGGTTGCTGGCATTAGCTTTTTTCTCCCCTAATCACCTTCCATATACTCTGAGGCTTGTCCTCATTCTAACGAAGGAGACCTGGACCTCTGCTAGTCACAGCTTCTCCTCAATGCCCCCGACCCCCCCAGACATAATCTGTCCCTACGGTCTTAGGTTCCTCCTATCAATTCCTAAGAACTAAACCCAAAAAGCCAGCAAACAAAGACAAATGACAACACAAAGGAAACCTCTCATTCTTAATAAGTTTGGTGGAAATATGTTAACTAATCTCAAAAAAAGACCATAATCAGTATTCCTCCTTTTGTTGGTGGTTGAATTTTAAGTTAATTGGATTTTTTAAATGGCAGCAGATGGCTCTCATTTTATTAGATGTTATGAGCTGTACCTTTGGCTCGTGCTGTGGAGTAGTCAGGCCCACCTATCTGCCCGAGCCGTCTGCACACCGCCCGGCTCCTGGGACTCTGTTCCCGCAGCAGGCCCGTTACCCAGCAGTCCTCAGCAGCCTTGGACACACCTTAGATGCACCTTAGCGCTTGTCCATCCAATAGCACATGGGTATTGGCCATGTCCTGTTGCAGTCATTACCATTAAGTCTGCTTTGATTACAGTTAGTCTCTGTTGGATGGTGACTTGCTTCCTAATGTTTCTCTCTGTGTGCTAAAAAGCATATAGATATGTCTAAATAGCTAGTAGGCCTCACGGAATATTCCCCTTCCACAGAAGCTTTGCCTCTGTGTTAGGCGTTACGCTAATTAGGATCTTGTACACTGCCTTTCAGTGGTGTGTGGCCACCTTGGAGGCCCGCTCTGTGAGATGTTCGACAGTCTGCCTATCTGTCTATTAACGTGTCTATCTGTCCACCTAGCTATAGAAATATTAAACGAGTTAGATTAATAGATGTTACTTTGTATTGGCACAGCTGTAATTTGGAAAAGGCTCCACACTTCAGCCTGCTCCTGGCAGGTCGACCCCAGTCCAGGTTGGGCCGCAAATTTGCCAATTAATTGGGAAGGTGGGTTCTGGTCTGTGAGGCCCGCCCCTCGATGCATTTCACCCTGAAATGCATTTTTCTGGTTTCTAGGACACTGATTGGTTAGTTGTCACTGACACTGTAAAAGCGTAACGGAACGCCACAGCCCTCGTGAGATGGCAAGTGCTTCTGGCTCCTGGAAAGCAAATACCAAGATTTTAAAATTTTATTTTACATTATAAAGTTCAACCTGGTATTATTTTAAAGAAACTCTTGCTTTACTCTGTTTCATATTAAAAATTATATCACAGTATATATGCTTTGAATTTCCAGTGAAAGCAATGCTTTTCAGTCTTTGCAGAATAACATTTACCTTCAAGTGGGAAGCGTTTGTTCTCTTCTTCATGATGCATTGAGTTTGCTGCTATAGGCCTTCTTTCCTTCGCTCTTCTCTTGGCTGATGACAAATTTTAATCATTTGACTGTCCTTCACAACAATTACTTTAACTAAGATGAGTTATGTTCCCTTTAGTGGAATGAAGTCAGGGGATCTATCAAAACTAGTGAAAGGAAAATTCCTAGGAATTTTTTTAAGGCATGGTCATTAAGAATGGGCTGAACCATTGCAGAAACAATGTGGAGGCTGGGGGGTATGAAGGAGAGCTCACCAGCTGTAGTTTACTCAGGCAGAGTTTCAGATGGTGGAGACTAGATAATGAAAGCAATAAACCCCCACAAAGGAGGAGCCAAATCCACTTAGGTACTTCACATGCTACTTAATGTATCAGATAAATACGCCTGTGCTTTCACTTAGAGAAAGATGGGCATATAGAGGATGAACATATAGATGTGTATAATGAACATATGTGAGTGCTGTGTAAATATTTATGTTTGAAGCCAGGATCTCATCTATGATTACATCCCACATGCATCATCCTCCTTGACAATCTTAATATTTTGGCAAATCTTTCATAGTTTTTTTCTTTTGATGCTTAAGAATATTTTAATGAGCTACTTTGTAATATACTAAACATAACCTCAGGAGAGAATAAAAAACCCCTGGCTGACATCTGTGATTCCAGACAGGTGGGGAATCACGTGGATGGTAGAGACCAGCCCAGACAGACATTAGACCTGCATCCCAACCATGGTAGCATGCCTGTGTCAGCCCCGCTCCACCCTGAATTCAGAATAGATGAGAGACTCTAGTTGGTTTTTTTTTAAAGTAACAATAGCAAAAGGGCTAGTGGCTTGGTTCAAGTAGTAGTGTCCCTATGTAATGAGTACTGAGGCCCTGAATCCAAACCTCTCTACTACCAAAAAGAAACAAAAGCAAAAGACCTGTATATGAAGGATTGGGAATAGGAAATGAATACTAACACATAAAATGAAGGCTATCTACCTACCCACCTTTCTTCATGGAGCTGGCCATTGAGCAGAGGGACTCGCGCTTGCCCAACACGCACTGTACAGCTGAGCTGTATCCAGGCTTGCATGCCACCAGCTTAATTTGCAGTCTCTGATGGTTAATAGGAGATGTTGTGCCTTCCTGGGATCCTCGCAGCATCGTGTCTCGGAGTTCTGTGGCAATTCTGTTCTGTTTCGGGGTTCTGTGGTAATTCTGTTCTGTTTCGGGGTTCTGTGGTAACTCTGTTCTGTTTCTGGGTTCTGTGGTAACTCTGTTCTGTTTCTGGGTTCTGTGGTAACTCTGTTCTGTTTCTGGGTTCTG
>NW_012279044.1:0-1712 GCF_000151885.1 Dipodomys ordii
CCTACCATCCCCTCCCTCCCTCCCTTCCTTCCTTCCCTCCTTCCTTCCTTCCTCCCTCTCTCCTCTCTCTATCTTCCCACCTTTCATCTTTCTTTTCTTCTTGCTTCTTTCACTCCCTCTTCATTCCTTTCCATCCTCTTCTCTCTCTACTTCCTCCCTTCCTGCTCCTTTCCTTTTTCCTCTATTGGTTAGTTTTTAAAATAACAGACCATAATCTGTTTATCTTTAGTATTTTTGTAAAATGTTTCTAAACATATTTCTGTATTTATCATAAAATGATTTATTTTTATAATCTAAACTATCCAAAATGTCACCCACAGAGATTTTTGAATACCCTTCTGTGCATTATTATCTTTGTTTTTGATAAGTTTTCCTTAATCGTGAAGAACCACTTCTAATTAGCTCAGCTATTCTCAATGTTAATCTTTGCCTAACGATTTGGTTTGCTAGATTCAGGTGATCAGCTTTGCCACAGAGCAGAACTGGGACTCGCTTGAAATCCATGATGGTGGAGATGCCACAGCCCCCAGACTTGGGAGCTTCTCAGGTACGGTGACCTTGATGCCACGCCCCTGTGGCTTGAACTGCAGTCAGAAAGCAAAGCGAGCAGTAGCCAACACTCCGTTTTCCTACAGAGTCTCTGCCCCTCCTGCGTTTTGTGGATGTCGAGTCTTGGCTCAGGGGAGAAGCAGGGTCGTTCAGTATTCCAGAGCCTCTCGGAGCCAGAGGCTTGGCCCCCCCAGAGACGGTCTGAGGGCTGACCACGAGGCTGGTCACGGGGCGTGGACGCAGTGACAGTCCAGGCTTCCTCTTGATCTTTAACGTCTCTTCCTGTACAGTCTGTGGCTTCGCTCTCTCCACAGACAGGTGTCTCTCCTCACAATGGCACCTCAGAAGGCTCTACTACATACGTCTTGTTCATGTTGGGCATAAAAGATAGGCATCTGTTGTTACAAACAAGAGTCACATCATGAATTACGATCTATCTGCAGGCGCCAGACTATAACCTAATTCTATCTGGTATGTATGGTTTAGTGGCAACACTATAGGATGTGTTCCAGTTTCAATGGAGCAAAAAAATTGTAGTGGTAGTAGTAGTAGTAGTCGTAGAACATTGGCTGATGCTATGGACATAGTTACCCGATGAGGAAGAGAGAAAGACAGATAGACAGACAGACAGGCAAGAAAAGCCTGAGATAATGGAACTGTGCATGTCTAAGCTCACATCTATCCCTACTCTACACTCAGGCTTATAATTGTCCTGCTCATTCTTGTATGTATGAGCTAATCAACTTTCTACACATTTAAGTTTTGTGGGTGTGTGTGCACATGTATACATATATAAATATTTAATGTTTGTGTCACACACAACTTCTATCATTTGCATTACACCTCCAAAATAATATCTTGGTAAAACCTACTTACATATGCTTTTTATCTGTAGACCAAATCATATAATCGACACACATACACACACACATAAAACTTATAAATAACTTCTTCCTATGGACCTGTCTCTTGAATAATTTTGTACCATAAGCTTCAGATATGTGAAGCTATTTTTCTAATTTGTGTATCATGTGTTGATCTTTTAAAAGAACGTATTTTATTTTTTTTAATTTTTTATTGTAAAGATACTATACAGAGGGTTACAGTTACATGAGTGAGGTAATGAGTACACTTCCTCTTGAACATTGTTAGCCCCTCCATTG
>NW_012279045.1:0-2621 GCF_000151885.1 Dipodomys ordii
TGGCGGTGAACATGGGGCTTGAATTCAGGGCCTGGCACTGTTCCTGAACTCTTTGATTCAAGGCTAGTGCTCAACAACTTTGAGCCACAGTACCACTTCTAGTTTTCTGGTGATTAATTGGAGGCAAGAGTCTCCCATCTCCTGAGTAGCTCGGATTACAGGCATGACCACAGTTACCTGATTGATATAATTTTTTAACTATAATATTTATTAAAGCAGTAAAATAGCTTCTTAAGAAAAAAAGATGAAAACTGAAAATAATGTAAGAATGAATAGATATTTTCTAGCTAACTATTAAACAGTAAATTTAGGCACAATTTCAAAATAATTATTGTAGAAGATAGCAATTCAGCATCAGATCACATATTGGACTTCACCAAGAGAAATAGAGGAAAACTTTCATAAATGTTCCTGGAAATGTTAGGTTAAATCGTGCTTTCTATTGAAAAATCACTAGTTAGATCTGAGTTAGTGGCTAGTTGTTACTGACTTGTGATCCTTAAGTTTCTTCTAATTGATTAGACTACTGCCTTAAGTTTCAATTTGCTCATGTAGGAACCCAGGGCATTAGAACTATCTCAGCTTAACGATATCCTAATTGATTTTTAAAAACCCTTCTCAGTAATATAAAACATCAGCATGTGCAGCACCTAATTATATAAGTATTTTGCAAACTGCTGATAATTTGGCTAAAATAATGTTGCAGTTTCTAGTATGGGAAAACAATCTTAATGCTCATAAAAATAAAGTATACTTCAAAGAACTAAAAAATACAATCCTTACTATTCCACACCTGTGAATATATATAAAAGACTACATGTCAGCAAGTACTAGAGACACCTGCATAATCGTATATAGTAGCACTAATCACAAGAGCCAAGCTATAGAATCAGCCTTGGTTTTCATCAATCAAAGCAGAAAACATAGTACATATACACAACGTGGTATTATTCAACTGTGAAGAAGAATGACATTATATTATTTGTGTGAAAATGGATGAAACTAGATATTATTGTATTGAACAAGACAACATGGGATTTAGGCCAAAAAAAAAGGAATCCAAGAAACATTTGTAAAAAGAGAATTATTTTGTTTGGAGAAAAAAGTAAATAACTTGGAAAAAGAAGGGCAGAGGATGATGGCAGGTGAATATGATTGAAGCATGTGTATATAAAAGAACATAAAATCAGTAAAAGCTGTTTAAAAAGGAGGAGGAGAGTTAAAGAATAATAGAGGGGATGAAGTAATCAAAGTGTATTGTATCTATTATTAGAAATATAATAATTCAATCCCTTTATTCAATTAATTTTCTCTAATAATTCTGAATTGAAGCAAATATTTTTAAAATGCATTTAATTTTAATAAAGTGAAAATTGAATTTGATATGAAGCAATTATTAACCAGAAACATGGAAAACATAAAAAAGCAAATATCTTCAGTTTAGAAGGCACTGCCATATTCCCCACTGTACTGAGTGTTCACACACTATCAGGGCGGGATAGTTTCCAACCCACTGTACTGAGTGTTCACACACTATCAGGGCAGGATAGTTTCCAATTCTGTTTAGTGAGAAAAATGTTATTTAAAAAATACTCAGGCAGTCAGAAAATGTGATGTTAGGGAAATGAACCCTAAGATATGTATTCAAATGTTTTTTTTTTCTTTCATGGGATTGTTCCTAACACTTTTATAAGATTATTTCTTTGTTACTTTGTATGTCCCTCCCCCCAGTATAAACCTGCTTTCGCTGTATTTGATGTCAGTATAATTTGTGGAGGGGAAGGGGAAAAACAAGTCGTTTAAATAGGGATGCAGGTGGACCTATTGCAACAATGAGACGTACAAGTCGTTATGTCGAAAGTGAACTTTACAACTTTCGTGCGGGGTGGTAAGGGGGTAAGGAGGAGGATGGGAAGGGATGGGAAGGGGAAACAAAGGAGGAGGCTACAATGCTTGATAAGAAATGTATTCATTATTTTGACCATGTAATTGTAACTCCTCTGTACAGTATTTTCACAATAAAAATTTAAAAAAAATACTCAGGTAATGTCATTCTTTCTGATGGTGGCATAGAATAATACCGTATTTTCTTGATCCACTCATCTACTGAGGGGCATCTGGGTTGGTTCCATATCTTAGCTATGGTAAATAATGTTGCCATAAACATAGTGTGCTGGTAGCTTTAGTATAGTCTTGTTTGGGATCATTCAGGTAAATGCCCCAAAGTGGGATTGCTGGGTCATAGGGGACCTCTATGTGGAGTCTTTTGAGGAATCTCCATATTACTTTCCAAATTGGTTGAACAAGTTTACAATTCCGCCAACAATGCAGTAAGATTCCCTTCTGGCCACATCCCCTCCAGCATCTGTTGTTATTAGATTTCTTGATTAAAGCTATTCTGACTGGGGTGAGGTGGTATTTCAGTGTTGTTTTGATTTGCATTTCTTTTATGGCTAGAGAGGTTGAGCATTTCTTCATGTGTCTATTGGCCATTCTTGTTAAGAAATGGAAAGACTTGTACATTTCATTGTTGCAATGGGTCCACTTGTATCCCTATTTAAACGATTTGTTTTTCCCCTTCCCCTCCACAAATTATACCGACATCAAATACAGTGAAAGCA
>NW_012279046.1:0-1468 GCF_000151885.1 Dipodomys ordii
ACACACACACACACACACACACACACACACACACACACACACACAGAGTTAGTGGGGCACCAGTGATTTACGACTGTAATTCTAGCTTACTCAAAAGGCTGAGATTTGAGGATCATGGTTTGAAGCCAAGCTAGGTAGGAAAATATGTGACTTTTTAAAAAACAATATTTTTTTGTTATCAAAGTGTACATAGGGATTACAGTTCCGTAAGTCAGGTAATGAGTACATTTCTTTTTGGATAGTGTTACCCCTTCCCTCACTTTCTCAAGTTTGTGAGAGTCTTATCTCTGATTAACCATAAAAGAGGTAGAGGTGGAGTTGTGGCTTCAGTGGCTGAGTGATAGTTTTTGAGCACAAAAGCTCAGGGAATGTGCCCAGCCCTGCCTTTTAGCCCCAGGATCAGGTCATTCACTCTTTCTCACACACACACACTCTCACACACACTCATGCTCACACACAGTCACTCACCTGCACACATACACACTTCAAAAGAAGGAAAAAAATTAGTAAAAGCAGCAATAAAAATGAAAGAGAGGTCAGGTGCTGGTGGCTCACGCCTGTAATCTTAGCTACTCAGGAGGCTGAGATCTGAGTATTGCAATTCAAACCAGCCTGGGCAGGAGAGTCTATGGGACTCTTAGCTCCAATTAACTACTAAAACACTGGAAGTGGTGCTGTGGCTCAAAGTGGTAGAATGCTAGCCTTTTGTATGTAAAAGCTCTAAGACAGTGCCTATGCCCTGAATTCAAGCCCCACAACCAACCAAAAAAAAAAAAAAAAAGAAAGAAAAAAAAAAAACACTTTGAGTACTGAAAGGAGGAGTTAACAAAATTAGTACATATGAAACAGTAATAGGAAAACATTTCTTAATAAAAAAAATACAGCCAGGCACTGGTGGCTCACACCTGTAATCCTAGGTACTTAGGAGGCTGAAATCTGAGGATTGTGGTTCAGAGCCAGCCAGCCTGGGCAGGAAAGTCTGTGAGACTTATCTCCAATTAACCACCAGAAACCTGGAAGTGGCACTCTGGCTCAAAGTGGTAGAGTGGTAGCCTTGAGCAAAATTGCTCAGGGTCAGCGCCTAGGCTGAGTTCAAACCTCATGACTGACAAAATAAAGAAGTAAATAAAAAAACCAAGTTGGGCATGGGAGGCCCATATCTGAAATTCTAGTTACTTAGGAGGCTGAGATCTATGGATCAAGGTTCAAAGCCAGCTTGGGCAAGAAAGTTTGTGAGACTATCATCTCCAATTAAATCATCAAAAAGCAAGAAGTGATCCTGTGGCTCAAAGTGGTAAAGTGCCAGCCATGAGAAAAGGAGCTAAACATCAGTGTCTAGACACTGAGTTGAAGCTCAGTATTGGGGCGCGCACACACACATACACACACACACACACACACACACACACACACACACACACACACACACACACAGAGAAAAAGAGCAATAGACCATGAACTCCAAGGG
>NW_012279047.1:0-3602 GCF_000151885.1 Dipodomys ordii
TATGAGTCCAGGCACGCTGGCAAGCCTGAGCTCCTTTGCTTTCCCCTAGGAAACTCCACACAGGTGAAGAGCTCGCTTGCCTGCAGCACCTTCCTGTCCCTGCTGAAACTGTGCCTCCGCTAGCACCCAGGAGGCTGGGAACAGTAACCAGAAGGCTTGTCCTGCTCCACAGCCTCTGCCCTCCCCCCCCACCCCCCACTACTCTCCTTCCAGCCCAGCACAGTGAAGCAAACCAATGATGGATCAAATGATCGCCAGCCAGGCTCAGTTCAAAGCCACCACTCACAAGCCTTGGCAGGTTCCCCCCACCCCCATCCCAGGGCCCAGGAGCCTGGGATCCCTGGGAGTTAGGAATGCACCTGGCCCCAAGCGCTGCCTACCTTCTGTTTGCTGTCTGTCTTTCCGTCCAGCCCGTGGCAGACCTTTTGTGGAAGATGCCACAGCCACAACTTGTTTAACTCCCGCCCTTCCCCCTGGATGTGACTCAGATCTGTCTTCACCTCCTGGGTGGGAGGGAGGCTAGTAGTGGCACAGTCAATTCGGGAATAGTTGTGCTGGAAGCCCGCCCCATCCTATGCCCCTCCCTCTGGCCCCTGGAACTGGCAAAACCAGTCGGTAATCCTGACTCCACCAGAGCCCTGGCAGGGCCTGGCTGCCTGGGCATGGGCAGGCCTTCCTGGGTGGGGACACTGGCTTTAGTGGGAGGGGGCCCTCTGTGTGGGGCTAGGGTCTCTTCCTGGACTTCGCTTGTCAAAAGGAGGTGGGCATTTTCAGCCCATCTCTGCCCAAGCTAGGAGAAGGGAAGCATCAGAAACAGGGAGGAGCCATGGAGTTTGAGGAGCCAAGGTAGGAAGGAAGAGGGGGGAGGAGAGGAAGGAAGGCGGGAGCGGGCGCCGGGAGCCCTGCCAGGCGAGTTACAAGCAAAAGGGTTTTATCGAACACAATATGCTCAGGAATAAAAGGGAGTGAAACACAAACCCAGCTGCCGATAAGGCGGTGGTGGCGGTGGCGGCCGTGGCAGCAGCAGCAGAGGCAGCCCCGGGCAGTCGGTATGGAATTACTGCAGTGACCTTGAGCCAGACCCTGTCAGGTGGAGGGAAGGACACTGAGAAAACAGGCTTGGAGAGGCCACTTCAGAGATGGGGAGAGGCTGGAGGCAGAGGACCCAGCTGCAAAGGGGAGTCAGCTGGGCTGGTGTATGTAAGGGAGGGGGGCTGAGTATAAACCCTATGTCTCCTGTACACAAGGTGGTCTCAATAAGAACTTGGGGTGGGGGGGTGCTGTATGGAGGTTCCCTTCTCAGAGCTCATAGATTGGACAGACAGTAGGAAGAAAAGGGGGAGAGCTAGAGAGTTCCCCCAAAAGTCAGGTTGGAGGAAGCAGATGGCATCCCCAGAGTCAGGGTTCAGAGAGACGAAAAGAACCCAGATCTGTCCAGTCATGTGCATGAGTTTGCCAAAGTCTTGTGTGTGCCCCCACCACCCAGCATCCCCCACCCTGTCCTCTGCCCTCCACCAGGTCCAATGCACACAGCAGGGGGAGGGGGAGGGGGGAGTGGCCGTGCCCTTCCTGCTGCTGGGGATGGAGGGGGGCAGGGAATCATCTTGCTAGCCCCTAAGCGTCTGCCGGCTAATTTGAGCTTCATGTGCAGGGGTGGAGGGGGACTCAGGGGGGTTGAGGAAGAGGGGGCAGCGGAGTGAGGACTGTCATAAAAGATGCTAAGTGCCACCCTTCCTGAAGATGTCAGGGAGGGAGGTAAGGACTCAAGTAAGAAGCCTTCAGTTTCT
The DNA here is from genome assembly GCF_000151885.1 of Dipodomys ordii. Lineage (NCBI taxonomy): Eukaryota > Metazoa > Chordata > Mammalia > Rodentia > Heteromyidae > Dipodomys > Dipodomys ordii. The sequence continues at coordinate 1,788 of NW_012279047.1, forward strand.
CCACAGCCCAGCCCTACCATTTCATCTGCCCCCAGCCCGCTCTTGCTCTTTTGTCTCCTGACCTTCCATGCAAGGTGCCACCCCCCCCAAGGTGCCCTGGAATAGCGCTTACCTCTTGTGTGGGCTCCCTTAGCCCCGGCCCAAGCAGTCTCTGCAGTGACCCTCTGACCCGCGTGGCAGGGGCACAGCACAGCCTCAAGAACAGGTCCAGAGCCATGAACCGTGGCCCCCGGTTCTGGAAACCCACCCTCTATGGGGAGGTAGGGACCCTTCACAATGGCAGTGTGGGGTCCCGCAGCGGGGCTGGACTCCTGCGGCCAGCCAGCCGGCACACACACACACACCACACACTCCGGAGGAAAGTTGCTCAGCTGGCAGGGCAGGTCTGTCTCAGCAGTAACAGGACACAGGAGACGCAGGGCAGGGCGGTGCATTAACCCCTTCCTGTGGCCTGCAGGCGGTGCTTTCAGAGGTGGCCACCCACCTGCCCGCTGAGGGAAGCGGGGGAGGAGTGGCCCCAGAGGTGCAGATCTGGACCTGACCCACTCCCACTCTGAAATGAATTAACCCTTCGCCTGCCTCCTCAGCAAGAAAAGGGAGGGAGCTGCAACCCCTCTGCCATGCCCACCCCTTCCTCTTTTAGTGACAGGAGCCTAGTGACTGGCGCCTGCTGGGGTCCCCCTGCTGGACTCTCTAGCCTCCTTGAGGGGACACTGAGCTCTGTCCCTCCAACTCAAGGAGTGCCTTGTCCTCTCTCTCCAAACCTTTTCCTCTCCTGTCTCACTTGAAGGCTGCTGCAGCCCAGAGAGGTCCTTATCAGTCCTGGAGACTTCAAGCCAAGCCTCCCTCCACTCCCCCATCCCCTAAGCACCATTCCTGCTCCATCAGCCCATTGCCATTTGCTGTGCAGAGTTATGTGGCACTGGTCTGAGCAGGTGGCACCTTTCCTCCCAAGCCGCCACCCTTCCAAGCCCACATTCCTCAGTTCCATAAGGAAGTGGGAATTTGTTGCTGTTTGGTGTGGGTCCTGGGCTTGAACTCAGTGTCTGGGTGCTCGTCCCTATGCTCAAGGCTAGAGTCTGCCACTTGAACCACAGCTCCATTTCTGGCTTGGAGATGAGAGTCTCACAGATTTTCCTGGCTGGCAGGCTTTGAACCACGATCCTCTGATCTCACTGGGATTATAGGCATGAACTACTGGTGCCTAGCTAGGAAGTAGGAATTCTTAAAGCTCTTTTTTCTTTTAAATTTACTTTAATTGTAAAGGTGATATACAAAGGGGTTACAGTTACATAAATAAGGTAATGAATACATTTCTTGTCCAGCATTTTACCCCCTCCCTGTTTTGCTCCCATTTTCCCCTCCCCCCCACCTCTTTCTTTTTCTTTTTTTGGTCATAGGGCTTGAACTCTGGGCCTAGGCGCTGTCCCTCAGCTCTTCAGCTCAAGGCAAATGCTCTACTACTGGAGCCACAGCACCACTTCCGGTTTTCTGGTGGTTAATTGGAGATAAGAGTCTCATAGACTTTCCTGCCCAGGGTGGCTTTGAACTCTGATCCTCAGATCTCAGCCTCCTGAGTAGCTAGGATTACAGGCATGAGCCACCAGAGCCCAGCTTTTTAATTTTTTTCTTTATAGTAATGCCTTGCAATTCAGTCTGGGCTAGCCTCAAACTGAAGATCTCCCTGCCTCAGCTACTTAAGTGCTAGGATTAAAGGAGTGTGCAAGGGGCTGGGAAGGTGGCTCAGTGGTAGAGTGCTTGCCTTGCATGCATGAGGCCCTGGGTTCGATTCCTCAGCACCACATAAGCAGAAAA
>NW_012279048.1:0-1854 GCF_000151885.1 Dipodomys ordii
GAAGGAAGGAAGGAAGGAAGGAAGGAAGGAAGGAAGAGGGGAAGGAAGGGAGGAAAGAAAGAAAGAAAGATGGTATTACTAAAGTTATAGACCATTCTGTTCTCCAAAATTTCACATGCTGAAATTCTAATCCCCAGGTCACTGTATTTGGAGCCGAGAGCCCTCTGGAACTAGCTATGGCTCAATGAGATTATCAAAGTGGATCCCTGATCCAATTGGATTACTATCCTTAGAAGAAAATACTACTTGATCTACTAATGTGCTTTCTTTGTCCCTCCTTTGAAAGAAGTGACAGTAAGAAGAAGTGGCTATCAGCTACATCAGGGAGAAAGCTTCCCAGAAACTGTTTTCCATCCTGTCCAGTAGTAGGAAAATATTTTTTTTTGTTTAAACCTCCTATTCTGTGGTATTTTTATAGGGTTGTTTGAGTTCTGACATGGCCCCCATGTTCACACATAGAACAATATCCAGAATTCCACTATTGCCAACATAATCCTAACTTACTGTGACCTTCCTTCCCTCAGTCACTTTGCCTGGGCATGCTGGCTTTTGGTGGTCTTCAAACTTCTTGTTCCAGGCTCATTTTCATTCCCAGTATGGTGCTTAGCTTTCACATCTATGGGTCTGCTTCTCCTGGTTCAGGTCTCTGTCTCTCCCTTCATTCTGATCGTATATAAAATAATCTTTTCACAAAGGTTTTCTCTGGTAGCCTTGTATGAAATTGTACCTCCCACCCCTGCTCAAGCCTATCATTGTCTTCTCTCATTCTGTTTATTTAATGTTATATTAAATGAAAGCCCCCTCTCATATTTTGCTTTAGTTCCCCCGCACCCTGCCTCAGGGCTGACCTTAGATGGCAAACTTCCTACATGTCCCTCCATGTATCTGGGGTTATAAGTATATATAATTGTGCCCAGCTATGAACTCACTCTATTTTATCCCTACCTAAAATCATATTATGTATTTATTGGCTTGTGTTGTTGTTGCTGTTCATGGAGCTTGAACTCAGGGCCTGGGCATTATCTTTGAGCTCTTTCACTCAAGGCTAGCACTCTACCACTTTAAGCCAGAGGACCACTTTCAGTTTTCTGGTGGTTAACTGGAGATAAGACATGGAATTTCCTGCCTAGGCTGGCTTTGAATCATGATCCTCAGATCTCAGCTTTAGCTCTTTTATTGTTTCTCTTGATTTTGCAAATCTTCCTCTACTGTAAGATAAACTCCATAAAGACAAAGACCTCCTCAGAGCTGCCATACCTACAAAAAATGAATAAGAACGATAATAGTATTCCAGACACTCTTTTTAAAAAATGACCCAAAATTCAGAAAACCTTTGAATTTGAAAGAGTGGGCAAAGGTTTTCAAATTACTTACTAAAAAGAGTAATAAAAAGTTCCTTTAAAAATCATTAACATTGTAAGAAACAGTGTGCTAGAAATACAACAATGCAGAGTAATTGTATGTTTTTGTGCTGGGAAAGTGGCTCAGTTCTGTAATGCTAGCTACTCAGAGGTGGAGATAGGAGATTGGAGTTCTTTTTGCCGGGAGCAAAAAGAAGTTAGCAAGACTCCTTCTTGTTCAGTAGCATGGTGAGGTGATGTTGTGTCATTCCCAGAGACATGGATTAGCACAAGAGGAGAATCTCAGCCCAGGGTGGCCTGGGCATAAAGTGGAACCTTTTCTGAAAATAATTCTTGCAAAAGAGGACTGGAGGGGCTGGGAAGGTGGCTCAGTGGTAGAGCGATTGCCTTGTATACATGAGGCCCTGGGTTCGATTCCTCATCACCATATAAGCAAAAAGAAAAAAGCTGGAAGTGGTGCTATGGCTCAAGTGGTAGAGCGCTAGCCTTGAGC
>NW_012279049.1:0-1160 GCF_000151885.1 Dipodomys ordii
TGGGGGCTGAACTCTGGGCCTGGGCCCTGTCCTTCAGCTCTTCAGCTCAAGGCTAGCACCCTACCACTTGAGCCACAGCGCCACTTCTGGCTTTTTCTGCATATGTGGTCCTGAGGAATTGAACCCAGGGCCTCATGCATGTAAGACAAGCACTCTACCACTGAGCCATCTTTCCAGCCCAAGAGCAATGTCTTGTGGAAAGTACCCTATGCTTTGGCATTTCATCCTGTCAGTGTTAGGTCTTTTTGTCTATTTCCAAATTACATTATTTTTCTAGTAGGAATTAAAAACAACTTCAAAAGCTGATTATAGTTCTGTTTGTCAGCATTCATAGAAGGAAACATTTCTGCTCTCAATTCAATTTTCTAGAACTCAGTATTTCCTCATTATGAACATATAGCTAAGAATATTCTTCCTCAGTACACTACATTTCTGCTTGATGAGAAGCTCTACTTTAATTTTTATTTTATTTTTTTCCAGTTGTGGGGCTTGAACTCTGGGCCTGGGTGCTGTCCTTCAGCTCTTCAGCTCAAGGCTAGCGCTCTACCACTTTGAGCCACAGTGCCATTTTGGGTTTTCTGGTGGTTAATTGAAGATAAGAGTCTCACAGACTTTCCTGTTCATGCTGGCTTTGAACTGTGATCTTCAAAGCTCAGCCTCCTGAGTAGCTAGGATTACAGGTGTGAGCCACCAGTGCCCAGCTTTAATTTTATTTATTTGTTTACTTATTTATCTAATTTTTTTCTTGTTGGTGGTGGGGCTTGAACTCTGGGCCTGGGTGCTTATCCCTGAGCTCTTCATCTCAAGGTGAGTGCTCTACCATTTGAGCACTGGTGGTTTATTGGAGATAAGAGTCTCAAGGATGGGCTGGGAAGATGGCTTAGTGTTAGAGTGCTTGCCTTGCATGCTTGAGACCCTGGGTTCGATTCCTCAGCACCACATAAACAGAAAAAGCTGGAAGTGGTGCTGTGGCTCAAGTGGTAGAGTGCTACCCTTGAGTTGAAGAGCTGAGAGATAGCACCCAGGCCCAGAATTCAGGCTCCAGGACTACCAACAACAACAACAAAAGAAAGCCGGGCGTTGGTGGCTCACGCCTGTAATCCTAGCTACTCAGGAGGCTGAGATCTGAGGATCGCGGTTCAAAGCCAGCCCGGGCAGGA
>NW_012279050.1:0-1872 GCF_000151885.1 Dipodomys ordii
TAGCCTTGAGCTGAAGAGCTGAGGGACAGCGCCCAGGCCCAGAGTTCAGGCCCCATGACCGGACCAAAAAAAAAAAAAAAGAAATGTACGCATTACCTTGCTCGTGTAATTATAACCCCTCTGTATGGTATTTTCACAATAAAATAACTTATTAAAAAAAAGAAATCCCAACGGTAAGTGGTTTAAAATAAGATTAATATTTTTTCTGTTCGTGTAAAGTTGACACAAATCTGGTATGCAGCTTCATGTCATAAGGGATCTTCTATTTATGTTTCCTTCAACATTCCTTTCTCCCTTTCTCCCTCCCTCCATTCCTGTCTTCCTCCCCCTCTCTCCCTTTCTCCTGTCTCTCCCCTTTCCTTTTTTCTTCCCTCTTTCCCTCTCTCTTTTTCTCTCTCTCCCTCTTTCTCACTCCTGCAGTGTTGTAGATAGAACTTAGGGCCTTACACATACTAAGCAAGTACTCTACCACTGACCTGCACCCCCAGCCTGTAGGCCCCATTCTTATTTAATAAGATAGTTTATAAATAAGATCTTATTTAATAAGATCTACATTCCAGAGAACAGTATGGGGAAAGGTTTGGAGCAAAAGGTACAAAAAGCAACTGCCAGCGCTTTTATATTAAGCAAGATTCCGGGACACTCACATACTTTATTGCATTGGCCAAAGGTGAGACATGTGAACAAGCATAGCTTCAGGAAGGTGAGAATTGAAGCCAGGTACCCAACTAAAAATTCTAATCACAGTAGAAGAAAGAACAAATATTGGAGGAACCAGGAGAGGAAGGCAAACCCATCACTCTGCCACCATATTGTTCATTATGAACAAAAGAGAAAAACAATGGCATTGGCTATTTATCCCTTTTTCTAAGGGAGGCTTCCGTGTTTGTAATAGCTAATATTAACTCTGTAGGTGGGAATGTCCTTTTAGAGAAGAAAGGTTAACAATGTAGTAAAAACATCACTTTCCAATATGTCACTTTCTTTTCTGTAATTGGGTTTGTGCAAGGGGATCATTCAAGAGAAACTTGGAAGGTGTGTTCGCTGGTTTGAATGGTGTATGAACTGATTTCTTTATGAGTTCAGTTAGTATGCACTTTTTCCACACAGTCCAGTAACTCTTAGCAAAAATCAAGCAGAGAATAACCCAGACAAAGGTACACAATGATCTTACTGTAAGAGTCCATCTTTCCTAAGCCTCTCTCTCATTCCTGATCTCATAGGGTGTAAACATCACTGTAGTCTAACATAATCATGTATAAAATCAAGTAATACTGCTTTGCATGATGAAGATTGTAATAGTAGTCTTTTCAAATGTTTTTAAAAAGTAAAAAGAGCTTCCAGGACTAGTAATATTGTGACCCTTTAAGAAAACATTTGGAGAGAGGTTATTCACCATTCCAGAATGATTATAACTTTTTCAGAATTTTTCAAAATACAAAATCAGCACAAACAGATTTACCTCCCATAATATTGAAGTAGTATGCTTCTTTTGCTCTATTGCCTTCATTGGTCCATCCTCTGCCTGAAATTATCTTAAAGATAGGATTTTCCTATGTCTTTCTAAAAAGGGGGAACAAAGTGATCATAGTAGATAAAAGAGGAACTTGGGGGTAGCTAGGACTGTAATATTTAGAAATTTAAGGTAATTATCACCAGCATCAATGTTCATAAGAACAGCCTATATGCTTTCTGGATTTATAGCTATTTGAAAATTGCTGAATTAGTCATGAACATCTTTGATACTGTTTTTGGTTTTGTTTCTGTTTTTGTTTTTGGTCCGGTCGTGGGGCCTGAACTCTGGGCCTGGGCGCTGTCCCTTAGCTCTTCAGCTCAAGGCTAGCGCTCTACCTCTTGAGCCACAGCGCCACT
>NW_012279051.1:0-1057 GCF_000151885.1 Dipodomys ordii
GGCTTTTTTCTTTTTGCTTATGTGGTGCTGAGGAATCGAACCCAGGGCCTCGAGCATGCAAGGCAAGCACTCTACCACTGAGCCACCTTCCCAGCTCCCTAATGAATGATTTTATTTTGTGTTTGCTTTGATTGCTGTTACTGTCCAAATTGCCTTCTCTCTATATATCAGCTGCAATTGAGTTCAGCAAAGAGGAAATGAATGAATTTCCTCAAAAAGCCTTATACACTGCCTTTGAGGTTGAGATTCTCTTTAAGTTTAGTTTAGTGCAGTACAGAAGTTGTTTATGGGCAAAGCAGATTGCTAGAACAGAAAGTTCCACAAAATTTTCATGCTATCTATTAACCATATGAAATTTCCTTGTTCGTTAACACCATAAAAAATTTTGGCCATGTTTTCCATCCTGTGGCTCTACTCCTAAAATAAAGCACAAATGGATCAGATCAGACAACTGACACCAAGATATTAACTAATCCATGATGACTTCTGACCCAGAGATGCAATTAGAAAAGATCCATTGGACAGTTGGAGTGATGCCTAGAGAACTAGAAAGTAGAAAGGTGGAGTTATGAGCAGTTTCTTTGAAACTAACAGAAAATCCTAGTAACTGGATTTCATAAGATCAAAAAAAGCCAGAGACAAGGACTCTAGCACTATGTAACAGGCCAAGAAAAGCAGAGGGGCTATAAGAAGGGAAAGGGCAAGCTGAGATAGAGGAAGACAGATAAAGCAAACAAGAAATGGGAAATAAGCATTTCCCCAGAATTTCCAACTGCAGGAGCCTCTTAACCTCACAACCTTTGATTGTGCTCTTCTCCCTTGTGAAAAGCAGGAGCAACAACTGATATTTAAAGGGAAGAGGCGGGCTGGAGTTTTGACCATTCATTCCTCAGTGTTGTTCCTTTGTATGCTATTTTCTGTGTATGCTTTGCAATGGGTCCACCTGTATCCCTAGTTAAACAATTTGTTTTTCCCCTTCCCCTCCACAAATTATACCGACATCAAATACAGTGAAAGCAGGGGTTATACCATGGGGGAGGGACATACAAAGCAACAA
>NW_012279052.1:0-1691 GCF_000151885.1 Dipodomys ordii
CTCAAGTGGTAGAGCGCTAGCCTTGAGCTGAAGAGCTGAGGGACAGCGCCCAGGCCCAGAGTTCAGGCCCCACGACCGGACCCCCAAAAAATAAACAAATAAAAAGAGTCTCACAGGGACTTTTCTTCCCTGGACTAGCTTCGAACCACCATCTTCACATCTCAGCTTTCTGAGTAGCTAGGATTACAGGTGTGAGCCATTGGCAACCATGGGGAATTTAAGAAAGCAGTTATGTTAAGAAGGTGGAGCCTACCCACTCAGCTCAGCTTCTAGAATTTCCTCTGATCTCCTTGCCTGGACTTTGAGTGGTGGCCACTGGTGTTCAGCCAGACAGCCTTGATAGCTTGCCAGATTTCAGTCCAATAAACACCAGGAGGCCTGGTTAAATTTGTGTGTGTGCGTGTGTGTGTTGCACAAGCATGCACATGTGTGTGTATGTTTATGTGTCTATATGTGAGAGACAGAGAGAAGAGTGTGTGTATGTACTGGAGTAGTATTGAGGCTCAAACTCAATCAAGGCCTCATGCTCTTGTTTAGTTTTTTGATTCCTCTACTTTCTACTTCTTATTGGTTAATTGGAAATAAGAGTTTCTCTAGTTGTTTGCTTGGCCAGACTTTCAATCACTATTCTCAAACCTCAGCCTCCTAAATAGTTCAGATTACAGGCATGAATCACTGGCACCTGGTTGCACAGTTAAATTTGAATGTCAGGAAAACAACAAAGAATGTTTTAGTAAACAAAGGTTACTTGACTTCATCATTACCTGGTGACAAGGAAAATCTCACCTTCATAGTGAGATTTTGTGAAGCCTGGGGTAAGCCTGGGGTAAGACATCTCCTTCCAGCCTGGCTACAGATGAAATCTTTCTCGCTGGGTCCTTTCTTAAAAAGAATGGGGAGACAGTTTTCTTCAGGCTATTTGGCTGTAGTAGGACAGTGCTGTCTCAAAGTTTTCTGGCTGCCCCCACTTCCTATTTCTTCATCTACACTGAGTTGGGTTGGTAGCACATTTTTTTCTTTTTTGTCAGTCGCGGGGCTTGAACTCTGGGCCTGGGCGCTGTCCCTCAGCTCTTCAGCTCATTGCTAGCACTCTACCACTTGAGCCACAGCACTACTTCCGGTTTTCTAGTGGTTTATTGGAGATAGGAGTCTCATGGTCTTTCCCGCCCCGGCTGGCTTTGAACAGCGATCCTCAGATCTCAGACTCCTGAGTAGCTAGGATTACGGGCAAGAGCCACCGGCTCCCAGCTTAGGTAGCACATTTTTTATACTTCAAAAATATCATTTTATCTTGACATTTATTATTATTATCATTTTCATCATCATCATCAATATTTGTGCCAGTCTTCATGTTTGAAACTCAGGGCCTGGCCCCACCTCCTGAGCTTCTTTTTGCTCAAGGCCAGCACTCTATCACTTGAGCCATAGCTCCACTTCCAGGTTTTATTTTTTGGTGGTTAATAGGTGAGAAGAATCTCATGGACTTTCCTGCCTGGGCTGGCTTCACACCATGATCCTCAAATCTCAGCTTCCTGAGCAGCTAGGATTACAGGCATGAGCCACTAGTGGCTATTTTGTTGTTGTTGGTGGTGGTCATGGGCCTGAACTCTGGGCCTGGGCACAGCCCCTCAGCTCTTCAACTGAAGGCTAGCACTCTACCACTTGAGCCACAGCGCCACTTCCAGCTTTTT
>NW_012279053.1:0-966 GCF_000151885.1 Dipodomys ordii
GCGCGCGACCCGGCTCCCGCCCTCCTCGCCCGGGATGCTGCCCTCAGCCTGCCCTGCGGACCGCCCAGACCTCGCGCCCGCCGTGGTCCAGGCCCGGGGCTAAGTGTGGGTCTGTCGCGGTTCCCCCCAGAGCCCCGGCCTGCCGCAGCCTCCCGGGCCGAGTTAGCCTTCGTGTAGGCTCTGCCCCCGCAGGTGCCCGGGCCACGCCCACCGGCGGCTACGCCCACCCCCGCTCCGTACCGGTGCAGCGGCCTCTCGAGTCCGGGCGACTCCGCGCCGGTGTCCCCGGAAGCTGGCGACGCCGGGAAAGGGGGGCAAGGACGCCGAGAGGGAGAGGGTCTTCGGGAAGACGACGGGGGCGGGGCCCCGGGAAAGTGCTCCGACCGGCAACGCGCTCCGAGAGGAAGGTTCCCGGGCGCCCGCGGTCCGGGCCCGACTCCTTTTACCCCCACGGCACCCCCACGCGCACGCAAGGATGGGCCTGGAGACGGAGTGCGGAATGTTTATTGAGAAACGAGGGTGAAATCCGTGGGCGTCAGAGGAAAGTGGTGGCGAGCCGGCCCGCGGGGGCACGGATGGGTCGGGCCTGGCTCGGACGCTGGCCGGCCGTGCCCCGCCTCCCAGGGCGGGAGACCGGGCTTGGGGGTGGGGGAACCGGGACGCCGCGAGATCGCCGCACCCGTGGGGGCTCGCACCGCGCAGCGGGGGCCGGGGGAGCCCGGGTCCGACCCGCTGGAGGCCCGGGGAGGGGCGGCAGGCTTTGGTCTACATCACACGGCTAGACGGGAGGGGGAAGGGGGACGATGCACCTCCCGCTGGGCGGACTGGGAGCCGAGGCCCGGGTTGGCAGTCACCTCGGCGGCCCCGGGCGTGGGCGCGGGGCCGGCTCAATGCAGGCGCACGTGCTGCGCCAGCTCCGCGGCGTCCTGGAAGCGGCGCGGGCAGAGCGGGCAGGTGTGCGGCGGG
>NW_012279054.1:0-1997 GCF_000151885.1 Dipodomys ordii
GAAAGAAAGAAAGAAAGAAAGAAAGAAAGAAAGAAAGAAAGAAAGAAAGAAAGAAAGAAAGAAAGAAAGAAAGAAAAGAAAGAAAGAAGGAAGGAAACAGAGAGAGAGAGAGAAGCAAGCAAGCAAGCATTTGCAAATCTCCATTCTGATAAAGGAATCAGATACAGGTTAAAGAACTTACAACTCCATAATAAACAACAGAACTCACTTGTTAGATGTAAGAAAATATAATAAACATGTCTTCAAAGGCGATATATAAAAAGGAGGGGCAATCACTAGCATTGCCACGGATGTGGACAAAGTGAAACTCTCATGCGTGGAGATGTATGCTAAGTGAAGGAGCCAACCCCAAAGACAGCACGTCTACATTTATGTAGTCTACAAGGCACGCCCACAGAAATAGAAAGTGACTTAGGGGCTGGGGAAGGTGGGACCGAGGAATGGACTGTTTGTGGACGAGGGTGACAAACTGTCTTGGAATTAAAGACACAATGAGAGTAAATGAAAAACTCACTGTAAAGGAGGGATTTTCAGTAGGTGAATTATATTTCAGTAAAGCTGTTCAAACAACCCAACTTTCCAGTGGGTTTCCCAATTTGGAATGTGACTTTGCACTTTACTTCTGTCTAGGAGTGTTAGTGGAAGGTTAAGGGTAAAGGCCCTACTTTTGAGTGGTTACAATAACTTCAATTAGGCCCCTCCCTCTCCATGCCTCAGCCACGTTCATTTATTTGTTCACTGAATGTAACAAATTCATTTCCTTCTCAGAGGCTGTAGCAAACTCTTCTTTCTTCAGAGATGGTTTTTCTCCAGTTTTGGGGTTTTTGTCATTTTACCTTACAAACTTTTCCCTCAGAACCCAGGTTAGCCACTTTAAAGTAGCTGCAGGTGACTTGCACCATTCATTAGTTCCTTTTTATTATCACTTATTTAATTCATTCCTTTGATAAATGTGTATATTTTGTATATGCTGAGCACTTCTGGGAATATAACAATGACCAAAGGCCCAAATTCTGGCCTTCAGTTTACCTAAAACTGATAGGAGTGGGACAAATAAATACATGGTGCTAGTTATAGAGCTAACAGTTAAAGAGAAATATTATAACCATTATAGAGAACCTACCAGAGTAATGAAGAGCTTCTACTTTCTATGAGACTGGTTGTGGAACAACTACGAAGCTGACTGTAAATCAGATGTCTAAGGTAAATAAGGCGGGGGTAGCTGCAAGGGGTGAAGGATGCTAAGAGAACAACTTAAGGCTGTGGTTTACAATATTAATGGTGGTCAGAAAAAAAATGGTGGGGAAAAATGACAGGGATCTAGTCATGTTCCTCTCCCAACCTCCTCCAGGGAAGAGATTGTTCAAAGACATTCTGAATTTGCAGTGTTCAGTAGGAACATCTGGCGGCAGGCAAGAAGATGGGACTGGAAGATGGGATATTAGGACTAGAAACCAGAAAAGGGAGAGAAGCTGGCAAGAAGTAGGTACAAGCTCTGAAAATAGAGTGCGTGCAAGGTAGATTATCTTTAAGATATTCCAGAAGCTCCCCGTCCACTCTTCAACCCTCTGCAGGTGGCTTTCTTTTGTATGGTCAACCACAACCCCAATGCATGAGAGTTCCAGAAACACATTATACAGTTGGAAAATAAAAAATTAGCTTTCCTCTTTGGCATTCTGTGCCTATGTGTGTGGCAGTACAGAGGTTTGAACTCAGGGCCTTGAAACTGCTAGACAGGCACTCTACCATTCAACCTATGCTCCCAGTCCTCTTTGGCATTAAGAAAAATATCCAACATCTTTTGTTCAAGAAACACACTATCACTCTGGGTTTCTGCCTCTGGTACGTTTGTAGGCATTTTTTTAATACTACATTCATACTTGCAACTTATTTCTAACACTTTTTTTTTTTGGGTCCGGTCGTGGGGCCTGAACTCTGGGCCTGGGCGCTGTCCCTCAGCTCTTCAGCTCAAGGCTAGCGCTCTACCACTTGAGCCA
>NW_012279055.1:0-2239 GCF_000151885.1 Dipodomys ordii
GTGGTGCTGTGGCTCAAGTGGTAGAGCGCTAGCCTTGAGCTGAAGAGCTGAGGGACAGTGCCCAGGCCCAGAGTTCAGGCCCCACGACCGGACCAAAAAAAAAAAAGGAAGTCAAAGATCATCCATTACTGTAAACCCTCTTCCCCCAAAATATGTAATATTAGTATATTCAGAAAACATGACACAATTTCTAAGTTTCTTCCTGGAAGGTTCACACAATCAAAAAAGACACTGTTAAAGAACATAATGTAAAGTAGCACTGTGGCTCAAGCAGCAGAGCGCTTGCCTTCAGCTGAAGAGCTGAGGGACAGCGCCCAGGCCCACAGTTCAAGCCCCACAACTGACCGAAAAAAAAAAAAAAGAACATAATGTAGTCAATAAATATCATGAGCATCAATGGGAAACTTACTTGAAGTTTAACACACATATTTGTGTGTAAACTCAAGACTAACTAGATTCATGAGTAAATTGTAAAGTTAAACATAAAGGAAGAGGGTGAACAGTGGGCAGGTAAGGTTGCAAATTCCTAAACTGCTACAGACAGAAAGGTAAGCATTATTTTCATGCAACTCATTTTACATTAAAGAAATTGAAAGTTAAGCATTTGCATACAAAAAAATTCATGAACTCGCACATTTCACACTTCCTTGAAGCCCAAAGTCCTTGTTTATAGAATGCATCACCAGTAATGGTGAATTGTATAAGCATTTGAATTTCTTGGGCACTAGATAGCTGTGATCAGGCTAATTCTGAGGAAACTTACAGTCAAATAGACTAGATATTAAAGCAACATAATAGAGATGAAAAAGTTGTCAAAGACTTAGAAGGAAAAAGGAGTCATAGAAGCTGTCCATCTCCCCTCCACTTCAATTGCTCTTCCAGAAGCTTCTCTGATCACCGTATCTAAAATAACTGCCCCTATTACATTCTATTCTGACCCCTAACTTTTTTCCTCATTGCAGTCTCTGGCATACACCATTTTATTATATAGTTGCATTTCTTGTTTGCCCTCCCATTAAAATATAAACCCCATGAGGGCAGAAGCTTTGTCAGTTTAAACATAGCTGGCACTCAGTAAACATGGGGGGAATAATGAAACTAAGCCCAAAGAGGTCAAGGTTGCAAAGCTAGCAACAAGCAAAAGAGTTTAACCATAGATTCTATTAAGCAGATTTTTGTTTTTTAGTGCCAAAAAATGTATATATTACATATATATTCATATATATACATGTCCCACACACACACAAAAGCAGCACATTGAGTAGCATTTAAACTTTAAGTGCTTCTCAGCAGGCTGAGATCTGAAGATCATGGTTCAAAGCCAGTCCAGCCAGTTAAGTACATGAGACTTTTTAATTAACCACTAAAAAGCCAAAGTAGACTTGTAGCTCAAGTGGTGGAGCACCAACCCTGAGTGAAAAAGATAAGGGGCAAGTGCCCAGGACCTGAGCTCAAGCCCAAGGACCTGCACAACAACAACAAAAGAAAAACAGCACATGCATGTCATAAGCCATAAGCACTCAGGATTGGCCTATAAAGCACAAAGACATGACCACTCACAATTCTCTAAGTTTATCCTAAAATTAAGTCTATGCTTTAGTTTTGAGAACCACTACTGCTTACCAACTCAGAGTGACCTGTAAAGTATCAACCTCATTTTCTCTCTTCTCAGGCCCACAAAAACTCCTCTCTGGATACAGCTTTTATCTTGCAGATTATGCAAGGCAATGTAACTAACGTCCAAGCCTCTTTCATTTCTTTTAAAGTACGTGTCAATCTCACATTATACACATGACATTAATTCTTGAGAAGTTTCAAGGGAACCATCTCGGAACTTCTCATCATCCGACTGTGATCACTTAGGTCCTTCATTGAAAATCCATGAAATCTAAAAGAAACATGAGACGGGAATGAAGCGGAAGGGAAAGAAGAAAAAGAGAGAGTAGAGAAGCATTGTTGACACACATTAAAACCGGGAGCTGATACTGCTATTCACACTTCTGCCCGACCAAACGTCAGCTTCACGCAGAAAAAGCCCAGGGCCTCACTGACACAACTTGTACTGTCTTTAATCACCTTCCCCGCGGAGGGAGCCAACTGCCAACACCTTTGGCGGTGAACGTCCGGAGACCCGGGATGGGAACTCGCTAAGACAGGGCCATTGGCACCGCGTCTCGGAAAACTTACGGTCAGCCCGATTCGCAAAACTGAAAGGGACGCCCTGAGATGGGCCGGGGGG
>NW_012279056.1:0-1137 GCF_000151885.1 Dipodomys ordii
GTCTTTCCATTTCCTAACAAATGGGGCAATATCATTCTTTCCAATGGAGGCATAGAATTCCATTGTGTATATATACCACATTTTCTTGACCCATTAATCTACTGAGGGGCATTTAGGTTGGTTCCATATCTTAGCTATGGTAAATAATGCTGCAATAAACAGAGCTGTGCTGGTAGCTTTAGTAGGGTCTTGTTTGTGATCATTCAGGTACATGCCCAAAATGGGATTGCTGGGTCATACTGGAGCTCTATATGGAGTCTTTTGAGGAACCTCCATACTACTTTCCAAAGTGACTGAACAAGTTTACACTCCCACCAACAATGCATTAAAGTTTCCTTCTGTCCACATCCTCTGCAGCATCTGTTGATGTTAGAGTTCTTGATTATGGCTATTTTAACTGGGGTGAGGTGGTATCTCAATGTTGTCTAGATTTGCATTCCTTTTATGGCTAGGAAGGTTGCGCATTTCTTCATGTGTCTATTGGCCATCCTTCTTTCCTCTTCAGAGAAGTTTCTCTGTAAGTCTTTAGCCCACTTATTTATAGGGCAGTTGTTTCTTTGAGGATTTGTAGTTGGGGGATTTAATTTATGGGGTTCCAGGTATATTTTAGATATGAGACCCTTGTCCATTGTCTGGCTAGTGAAGATCTCCCAATCTGTGGGCTTTCTATTGATCTTGCTCACTGTGTCCTTTGCCATGCAGAAACTCTACAATTTCATGCAATCCCATTTGTACAACCTGTCTTTGACTTGTTGTGTTTCTGGGTTTCTTTTAAGAAAATTTCGGCCTGTGACAAGGAAATATAGTTTCTCCTACTCCATCCTGTAATGTTTTCAGAGTGTCTGCTTTGACTACGAGAGTTTTGATCCATTTGGACTTGAGTCTGGTACAAACTTGAGTCTGGAAGGACCTACCTTTGGTTTTCTACAAGTGATTAACCAATTTTGCCAGCATTTACTGAAGAGGCTGCCTTTCTTCCATTCTAATTTTTTAACTCCCTTTTCAAAAATTAGATGGCTATAGGTCTGTGGGTTCATTTCTTGGTTTTCAATTCTATTCCATTGGTCCTGAGGTCTGTTCTTGTGCCAGTACCAAGCTGTTTTGATTACTATGGCTTTGTAGTAGAGTTTGAAATTT
>NW_012279057.1:0-2827 GCF_000151885.1 Dipodomys ordii
ATAAGGGAAACCATGGGACCTATGTTTCTTTGGGCCTGGCTTACTTCACTTAATATAATTTTTTCCAAGCCTTTCCATTTCCTAACAAATGGGGCAATGTGTCCTCTGAAATTATTACCAAATCTATACGTATATGCTATTTCCCGAGAAAGAAAGCAAGGCTTTTAACAGATTCTTTAAAAAAAAAAAAAAAAAGTAGAGCCAGAGAAGTTCAATTCCTCTGTGTTACCAGTCTTTAAGTAATTGTCACTGTCTGGGCCATAAAAATGAGCTTGTGAATTCATTTTACTTCAACTCAACTTTCTAACAACAAAGAATGTGATTTCCAGCAGTGCTTTTAAGTGTTATTTAACATGTTCAATGCAAAATCCCAGTAGAGGTTATGGTAGAAATTTTTACCTATTTTAAGATGTAAATTGCCCAAGAGTTAAAGCCAGCTTGCTATCATTGTGAAGGAGAAACCTGAACACCTCTGTAGGAGTGGTAATAAATTCTCACAAGTTACAGTGTGAATTACAGTCAGTAATACCCAACACAGATGCTGATAATTATTGAAATATGTATTTCATAGAACTGCCTTGTTGCTCTACATTTCTATTATTTGATACCTAAGAGTACTTAAGACTTTGAGGAATGAGATGGATCAAAATTAATTAATTAATTCTCAATCTTACAGTTCAATTTCCCAGATAACTTTTTTTGTTGTTGTTGGTCATAGGGGTTGAACTCTGGGCCTGGGTGCTGTCTCTCAGCTCTTCAGCTCAAGGCTAGCCCTCCACCACTTGAGCCACAGCACCACTTCCTTCCCAGATAACTTTTATATTTGCTTTAGCATGCTGGAAACATCATCATTAGGATAACTGCGATGTGAGGATTCAATCTCAATAACAGAGAAGCCACATTTTGAGAGGCTGAGTAGGCAATTTTTATTAGAAAACCTGCAACTGCAGGCGGACACATGTCCCCAGAAAACTTGCAGCCTCAAATACACTTAGCACCGTTAGAAAACTAAACCATGAAAGTAGTAAAGCAAAGAAAGAGCAGATAAACAATACCAACAAACCAGATCCACTCCAATGGAGAGCAGAAGTGGGACACCATTATAACCTAAGGAAAGTCAGCAGACATGAGGCATGTCGCAAATTGGTGCCTGAGCTGGTTGGGACCTAAATAGGGTTGTAGTCAGGAGGCAAGCTCACTGAGCTGGAGAGTCCCCTGATTGGCAGGTCCACTAACCAAGTCCCCTGCCTCTAGGACTTCAGGCATGCCCACCTGGGGCTGGGACTTCCCTGCCTCTAGGAAGAAGACAAAATGGCACCAGTTAAACCCAACTCCATATTATCTGCTGTATTGCCCAGATGGCGCCGGTTGGTCCTAGTGTCCTTATTTCATAACCATTTGATGAGTACAAGTCAGAGGAAGACATACTTAATCTCTAACTTCCTCGTCAATGCACCGAATATATTACCAGAAAGTTGAATATATTACCAGCTAAACTACCTTAGTCCTGTGTCTGGCAAGAGAAGAATTCAGGAGAGGCACAGGCATTGTAAAGGTAATAGGAACATTTATTAGAAAGAAATACGGCAGAGAAACAAAAAGGCTTGTGGCATAGATGTGCCTCAGAGAAAGTGGCAGTTCAACCCATCTCTCCTACCTCTACCATTTGGTCTTTCTTTGTTATTCAGAGCTTAGCCTCAGGTCAAATAATGCAAATTAGACTGCTTTCTGACTGGTGGGCTTCTGTTCCCTGTAAGGTTGTAATACCAGAGATTTATGGTGTTATCCTTATTTGCTCATCTTTTTGTCTTTCTTACTTAGTCCTTTCTTTTGAAGTCTCTTCCCCCATGTCATTGTCAGACAGGTTTTGGTTTATCAGCTTATCCTTCCAGGTTCAGGCTGTGTAGGCTGAAATGCCCCACCAGCTTTTCTACTAACTCATATCAGGTATATTAAATACACATTTCTAAGGAGGGAGCATTTAATAAATATGTAACACAATGACTAATACATTTTTTCCTTGGATTCTAGTTATGAAAGCTTAGGTAGAGGAGGAGAAAAAAACCGTGAAAAAAAAGTCATTTTATGATTGCCTTTGGGTAATACCTATTTATATGTAATCAAAATGTGGAAGGAGAATGAATACATTTGGAAAGTTAAGTAAGTGCTTTGTACTCCAAACCCATGAAAAGGAGAGAATTATTCTAAGATCGAACCACTGAAGAAAAAAATCTATAGGAACCGTTTGTAAGAATAATAACTTGTAGTCCTTAAAAACATGGTGCAATATAAACTTAAAAATTAGGTGTCATACACATTTTCACGTTAATCCTTATGACCACCTTCAGCATCTGTCCATGAACTATTGGCACAAAGTGGCACCTGAGCTTGTTGGGACCCAAAAAGGGTTCTGGTGAGGGGAAAGGCCATAGGGAACTCTAGAGCCTCAAAAGTGTCTGTGTGTGTGTGTGTGTGTGTGTGTGTGTGTGTGTGTGTGTATTTGCTTTGTAGAGATACTAGTGCAAATTTTCTTGGAAATGAAAATGTTATAATATCAGGTGTCTTCAAGGTGACCACTATTAAGAAAATTCATCACAAGTTTTTACATTTTTTAACTTTTATAAGAAGGAAGAAGATGCCGGGCGCTGGTGGCTCACGCCTGTAATCCTAGCTACTCAGGAGGCTGAGATCTGAGGATCGCGGTTCAAAGCCAGCCCGGGAAGGAAAAACCGTGAGACTCCTATCTCCAATAAACCACCAGAAAACCGGAAGTGGCGCTGTAGCTCAAGTGGTAGAGCGCTTGCCTTGAGCTGAAGAGCTGAGGGAC
>NW_012279058.1:0-1866 GCF_000151885.1 Dipodomys ordii
TTTTTTTTTGCTGGTCATGGGGCCTGAACTCTGGGCCTGGGCACTGTCCCTCAGCTCTTCAGCTCAAGGCTAGCGCTCTACCACTTGAGCCACAGAGCCACTTCCAGCTTTTCCTGCTTATGTAGTGCATGAGGCTCAGGGCCTCATGCATGCAAGGCAAGCGCTCTACCACTGAGCCACCTTCCCAGCCCCATGAATATATTTCTTTTTGGACAATGTTACCCTTCTCTCACTCTCCCCCAAGTTTTCCCTCTGGTCCCCACCCATAAGTTGTATAGCTCATTTTCAACACAGTGTCTAATGTCCCTTTATTTCTGTGTCCCATACCCCCAACAGACAAATGAACAAGCTAGGCAGAAAAGAAAACAAAAACATTAACAAAGAAAAAACCTCGTTTCCATTTTTTTCTGGTGGTTCTTTATGTCTATCATATGTGGATGGTGGACGTATTATCATTGTTCCTAACTATAGTGACTTCAAGTTGGTAGCTTTAAACATGATAGCAGTATTACATCTCAGTAATTGGCAAACCTTAGAAATCAAGCTTATGTTTTGGTTGTCTAAAGGAGAGCTGCTTGTTAAGCATCTGTCAGTCCTCCCTTGGATTCAGAGAACAAGTGGAGTGATAAACCTAGGACTAAATGTTAACAGGTCACCCACAAAGAACAGGAGACACTACTGAGTGACTGGACCAGTATGTTCAATATGTTTCTGATATTTTAAGTGAAAATGGTAATTGCCTGAGAATAAAGCTGGGAAAGGAAACATTAGAGTGGAGATTTCTATTCCCCTCCCTGACCTTCCTCCATCCCCCCTCCCACCCCATTTGTGCCAGGGCTGGGGCTTGAACTCAGGGCCTAGGCACTGTCCCTGAGCTTTTTCATTCAAGGCTAGCACTCCAGCACTTGAGCCACAGCACCACTTTCCGGCTTTTTCTGTCTATGTGGTACTGAGGAATTGAGCCCAGGGCCTCAAGCATGCCAGGCAAGCACTCTACTGCTGAGCCCTCTTTGTATCTTTATATATATATATATTATGGATACTGTACAGAGGGGTTAGTTGCATGAGTAAGGTAATGAGTCTAATTCCTATCCAGCATTGTTACCCCCTCCTTTGTTTTTCCCCTACCATCCCTTTCCTCCCCACCTCCTCCTTCCCCGCCCCCTCCCCCCAAGTTGTAAAGTTCGTTTTCAACATAGTGTCTTGTACATCTCGTTGTTACAATAGGTCAACCTGTATCCTTATTTCAGCATTTTGTTATTTCCCTTCCCCTCCCCAAATTGGAAAAATGTATATACAAGATGCAGGGCACCGGAATCAAAGACAGCGACAGCAGAGGTGGTACCGTGGGGGAAGATCATACAAAGAAACAACAACCAACTCACAGAGTACATTATAAGTACATTAAAAAGAACAACAGGAAAGATACAATCCTTTGTTCGTGGCTCCGCGGTATTTAACCTCCAAGGAGCAAAACCAACTTTCTAGGAAAGTTGGTTATTTCTAGGGTTATTTCCCGGACCAGTGTCTGCCAGTGGCGCGGTGGACCCACGACTAAGACGACCGGCCCGGGGACCTGGGATTTGTTACCACTGAACAGTTTCTTCTTGGCGGTTTAGGTTTACTCTGAGACTCCAGAGGACAGACAGGGCGCCAGGAAGTTCAAGGCTGGGTGTGGGGCTCGGCTTGGCTCGCGGGCGGGGAAGCGGAGGCGTGGCCGGGGCGGGGACCGGGGCGGGCGAGGCTGGGCGTGAGCAGCCATCTGCTCGCTCCAGTGGACAATAAAGTTCGCTGAGTTTGAAGGAGGCCACAGGCAAGTCCACGCCCCGCTCCCGGGCCGCCCGAGCCGCGGGCCTGCGCCGGCGG
>NW_012279059.1:0-2641 GCF_000151885.1 Dipodomys ordii
TCTTCTTCTCCTTCTTCTTCTTCTTCTTCTTCCTCTTCCTCCTCCTCCTCCTCCTCCTCCCCCTCTCCTCTTCCTCCTTTTCCTCCTTCTTCCTCTTCTTATTCTCCTCCTCCTCCTCCTTCTGTCATGGGGCTTGAACTCAGAGCTTTTTCACTCAAGGCTAGCACTCTACCACTTTGAGTCATAGCTTCACTTCCAGTTTTCTGGTGGTTAAATGGAGGTAAGAGTCTCACAGACTTTCTTGCCCTGGCTGACTTTGCACCTCAATCCTCAGATCTCAGCCTCCTGAGTACCTAGGATTACAGGCGTGAGCCATGGACACCTGGTATTTGTTGCTTCTAATGAGAAGACTCCCCTTGCTAATGATATCTGCAGCAGCTGTCGGGGAAGAAGATTGTCTCAAATAAGCCTTCTCCAAATAAAGTCCATGTGTGCTCCCATAGCTCAACTGGAAATTAAGGTATACAGTACATCCTTACATGCTATGGAAACCCACTCAGTGGGTTCCCTGCAATGTGGGAACCCTCAGGCAGAAACTTAATTATTGCACTTCAATGATACCCTACTTCAAAAAATGGTAGGGCTGGATGTCGGTGGTTTATATCTGTAATCCCAGTTACTCAGGCGGCTGAGATCTAAGAATCATGGGCAGGAAAGTCTGTGAGACTCTTATCTCTAATATAAAACTAAAAAGTGGAAATTAGAGCTTTGGCTCAAGTGGTAGGGCTCTAGCCTTGGGCTAAAGAGCTCAGGGACAGTGGCCAGGCTCTGAGTTCAAGCCCCAGGACCTGCACAAAAAAGTAGGTAGTGGTGTGATTTGCATGGTAAAGTGCCTGCACCTGCCTAGCAAGCCCAAACCTTGAGCTTTGAGCTCTAGTAGCATCACCAAGAAGAATAAAGGAGAGGAGGAGAAGAAACACAAATCAGAAACTTTAGGAGAGTGGCCTGGCAATCTGTGTTTTAACAAGTACTCAGTGAAGTGTGGTATACATTCACATTTGATAATTATTGCTGAATGATCTTTTATCTTCATTAGCTCAAGGTCCTGGAAAATCCAATTATAATTTTCAAAATGCATCTTTTCTCGCAACACTATAACTTTATTGTAAGCCTAAGCAAGCAAAGCAAAAATGTGCAAGTTTCTTGTCAATGCTAACACATTCTTCAGTTCTCTTGAAATCTTTCCCGTGCAATAAATAATTGTGAACCTTTTGTGAAACTAGTGTTCTAGGAGACAGTTTAGATGTTGCTGCTCTACAATTAGGATATAGTTCTGAATCTCATTGATCATAGTTTGTAAACTTGAGTCTGGGCACTGCCCACTAATCACCCGTCTCCCTCAGGACTGGAGGGGACTTACCTAGGGGACCATTATTCTTCTTTACCATCCCCCATTGTGAGCCCTACTTAGAAGTTCAAATCTTTCATTGTTAAATTCTATTGCCATATTTGCAAAAAAAATGGTAGATTTCCCTGCCCCCCCTAACAAATCCATTGATCCTAGATGGGAAAGTTTGAGATTCCATTCTTCATCTGAAATAAAATTCTCACTTTTGTCTTCTTCTCTCTTCTCTCCATTTTTCTTTCATCTTCAGGAGGTTTGCGAACTGATTTTTTAGTTTTCTCCAATCTCACTGATGACAAATAGTCATTTAAAAGTCAAAGATTAGCATCCCCTTTCTTACTTCAATTGTGCCCAAATGTTGGTTTCATTGGACCAGCTAACTCCATCCCTTTGACAGCTCATTTTGTAAATAAATTCTTGTTGAGACACAAGCATGGCCACTCACTTGGACAATGTCTGTGGTTGCTTTGTGTGCTGCAAGGGTAGTTCTGAGTACTATGACAAAGACTGGCCCACAAAACCTAAAATAGTTACTATTTGGCTATTTTACAGAAAATGAATCTATTTATCCCCAACATTAGATTGAGCACAAAGAAAACCCTACTTTCCTGTGTGCATAGTCCACTGACAGCTTTGGGAACAGTGATAGGTATGGTGGGGCCAATGGTTTCTGCAAGTTTCAAGGAGCTGATGTCATTACCTTTTTCACTGGAAGATTGAGTCCAATAATTTGTTGGTGGCCAGAGGCAGAGGACATGTCATTCCCCTGGTTGTCATCTGGGACCAACCCAGCCTGGGTTTGTTTATCATTTGTTCCCATGGACAGAATAGAGTGGTTATGTGGAAGGGACTTTCCCACACACTGAAAAGCTTTCAGCTATAGTGAGAAGTCCAAGCCATGCATCTGACCACTAACAACAATTTTTGCTTCCTTAGATGTTGCTGAATGGGTTCGTTCCACAGAGCACTGTTTTCCAGTGAAATGCCTTTAAGGGATGGTATATTGGTGCAGCTTGACTGGTAAGCAAAAATGCCACCACCTTCCAAGAGGTGTATGATCTCAGTAGGACGCAAGCACGAAAAGGAAAAGGCCAGCTTCAAGAAAAGGAAGACATGGGGCTGAGAAGGTGGCTCGGTGGTAGAGTGCTTGCCTTGCATGCCTGAGGCCCTGGGTTCGATTCCTCAGCACCACATAAGTAAAAAGAAAAAAGCCAGAAGTGGTGCTGTGGCTCAAGTGGTAGAGTGCTAGCCTTGAGCTGAAGAGCTGAGGGACAGCGTCCAGGCCCAGAGTTCAGG
>NW_012279060.1:0-2464 GCF_000151885.1 Dipodomys ordii
TCAGGTGGTAGAGCACTAACCTTGAGCTGAAGAGCTGAGGGACAGCGCCCAGGCTCAGAGTTCAAGCCCTGCGACCACAAAAAAAAAAAAAAAAAAGAAATGTACTCATTACCTTACTTACGTAACTGTAACCCTTTTGTACATCACCGTTACAATAAAATTTAAATAAAAAAGTGATCAGAGCAGATGTTTGTAAATATTATTGAATTTCTCACACTCATTTAAACAAATTGAATGGGTTTATTGATTTGAATGGGTTTGTTAATTTGAATGATGTCAGATTCTTTTTCTTCTTAAGTTCACCTGTATTTTTGAATGATCTACTTTGCGAGAGGCATGAAACTAGGATTTGTGTTCAAAGCAGAAGGGCAAAGAGTAGAGCTGCTGTATGTATCAATATAATGTTCTAACTGTGGCTTTATTCATTTGTTCTTGTATGAAGGTGTCTGAGGGAATCTTTTTGGAGACTGCTTGCCATAGTCAGTTTAACTTCCCTGCTCCTTCTCTTCTCCTCTCCCTCCCCTCCTTTCTTTATAAACAACGGCAAAACTTTGTACCAGTAACTACGGGGGCTTGAACTCAGTGCCTGATGCTGACTCTGTTCAAAGCTAGTACTCTAGCCCAGCTCCATTTCCAACTTTTTTTTGGTAGTTATTGGATGGAGATAAGAGTCTTAGATATCACCCTCCTGAATTGCATGCTTCATCCATATCTTTAAACCAAAGAAAATGATTTAGGGATGTAGCTCAGATAAAGAGCACTCAACTGGCATGTATAAGCCCCTGAGTTTGATCCCAGCACTGTCTCCCCCTAAAAAAAAAAGAAAAATAGCATCTTATTCTATATTTCTTATGGAAATGATGAATAATGAATAAATATGACAGGAGTTTAAACATACCACAAATTCTAATGAAATTTCATTAAGTACTTTTAGAGTTTGGAAACAAAGATTTTTGTCTTTTTTAGTTACTAAAAGGCTTAATTTTGCTCAGAAAAATTATTTGGTACAAGTTTTCTGTTAGCACAAGTTTTCATGTAGTCAGTGTTTTCAGAACTTTGGAGATATTTTCTGAGAGTCTTCATTCTCATTGTGAATTTCTTTGTAATATTTACTAGATTTTCTAGTTGAATATTACAATATTAATTATCTGGTGATGGTAATGTTAATTGGAAACTGTGGGAATAAAATATTTTGGGAAGGAGGTAATATTCTTTTCTACTTTGGAGAAGATGACGATCTTTCATTAGGAGGATCTTTGTATTGTCTCATTTGACTGTTAATCTGGCTTGCTAAAAGTAGATGTCTATTTTAAAACCTCAACAGACGCTTAGCACTGTCAAATACAAAAAGGGGAAGGAACTGCCAGAAAAGCTCACTGATTTATTCAGGCCCCTGATCCAAAGCTGCTTCCTTTGAAACATTAAGGATGTAATGTTGTAAGCCACCCCTTAATCACCCTACTGGTGAACTAGCTCATCTTCCCTGTTATCTATTCCCTTAATCGCTTCTTTACCAGTGATTTTATGCTCATTACATTTTTGTTTGCACTTATCACTGATAGACTTTTGATTGAGTTCCTAGCTGTATCATTGACACCTAGAAAAATGCTGTGTACCTAGAAAGGTACCATGTAATGATTTGTTGAATTATTAAAGTGTTTACTGTCTGTCACACCATTAAGATATAGGTTTTATTAGAGTGGGCCTTCCAACATTTGTTTTAAAGAATGTACCACAAATAGTGACCAAATTTGTTTATCTGTTCATATATACATGTGATCATAAACATAGATTTAAAAAATTTACAAATAGCTTCTTAAAAAGGATGAATGATTACAAGTAATATCTGGAATATATAAAGTCTGAAGCTGTCTTTTTGTTAATGTACATTGGCAGATTCATATATAGTGCCACAGTTTTTTCAGTAACTCAGCAAACCTTGTTTATTTTAGAATAGTACCCATATAACTAACATGTGTTAACCTCATTAAACACATTGGTGTATAGATACTTTCTCCTCTTTGCTTCAGTTTTCTTGTTAGTATGGATGTGCATCATATTGTGACCTTTATACACTGACTTCAAGTCTGAAAATGGAAAATTAAGACTTTATATTTTATAAACTTCTATTCACAATTAATTTTGTCTTTTCTAGGTCATCCTATATTCTACCAGGGAGCACACTAACATAGGTGGTTAAATTCTTTTATCATTCTCTAACATAGTAATTGTTCCTATACAATAAAATTTGTGAAGCAGAATGGTACGTTGTGGTATTCAAGGCCTTCAGGAGAGAGGGTTTGAGAATATAGATGAGAATTGGGAGAAATAGATATGAGTTAGAGATATCTTAAAGAACCAAGTACCAGGGCTGGGAAGGTGGCTCAGTGGTAGAGTGCTTGCCTTGCATGCATGAGGCCCTGGGTTCGATTCCTCAGCACCACATAAGCAAAAAGAAAAAAGC
>NW_012279061.1:0-1594 GCF_000151885.1 Dipodomys ordii
TCTGTTTGCTTATGTGGTGCTGAGGAATCGAACCCAGGGTCTTGAGCATGCAAGGCAAGCGCTCTACCACTGAGCCACCTTCCCAGCCCCTAAAATAAGTCCTTGGTAAAATTAATTAATAGGATTTTACACAGGTTCTGAAATAATTTCAGCTAGGGAAGGTAAACTCCGTTATTCTGTGGCTTCTACTTGGGTTTAGCAAACAGGAGATTTGTAATAGGAAATCTGAGGGGCAGAGAGTGAGATTATGGTCTTGGCTGCATCCACAGATCCTTATAATCCTTTTCATACCTCCTCAGTACAACCCTTCTGAGTTTCCTGTAATTGCTTGCACCTCCTTTTTTGCATCTAGGGATTATAATGACCCCCAATTATTTTGTTCTTGGGCTGCTTCATCAGTGTTTGTTGATTCATTAACCTTGCTCATATCTTTATAAACAGTCCTCCCCCCCCCCCCCATTAAACTCTCTTCATGCTCATCCTCTCCATACTCCATACAGAATTTGAGATTCTGATCAATTTTGGTGGTGGCCATAAATTTCTGAGTAACTCTGGGAATAATAATTTGCATTTTGCCAGGCACTAATGGTTCATTCCTGAAATCCTAGCTACTCAAGAGGCTGAGATTTGAGCATAGTGGTTTGAAGCTAGCCTGGCTAGGAAAGTCCATGAGACTCTTACTCCCATTAATCACAGAAAAAACCAGAAGTGGTGCTGTGACTCAAGTGGTAGAGTGCTAGCCATGAACAAAAGTAACCCAAGGGCAGCACCCAAGCTGAAAGTTTGAGCCACAGGACTGGAAAACAAAAAAGCATTTTATTTTTGTTTCTGTAAAGCCTAAATAGATACCCTAATTAATGTCGGTGTTGAATTTTCAGAAAAATAATTTGACATTCAAACTTCTAAAATGTTTTCATGAGGAAACTAGGTAATATATGACCTTTGGTGATCTGTGGACCAAACCAAGTGTCTTATTCAGTGTAAACTTTTGTAAGGTATTTTATGTGACAAAGATGTTTCATGCCCATGCCCAATGATTTAATGACCTGTTATTAACCAGCTGTATTTAATCTAACATATTGTTTTAGCACTTAATTGATGCAGTCAGTCCTCCCATACAAGATAAAACTTGCTTGGGAACCCCTCTGACTATTGTAGTTTTAAGTAATGAGAGTATACATTAAATGTTTCTGTAGATAAAGAATGATAGTTTCACAGGCTGGGAAGTTGGCTCAGTGGTAGAGTGCTTGCCTCGCATGCATGAGGCCCTGGGTTCGACTCCTCAGCACCACATAAGCAGAAAAAAAAAAGCCGGAAATGGTGCTGTGGCTCAAATGGTAGAGCAAAAGAAGCTCAGGGACAGTGCTGAGGTCATGAGTTCAATCCCAGGACTGGCAAAAATAAAATTCTCTGCTAATTAATTATAAAAGACTGGGAAGGTGGCTCAGTGGTAGAGTGCTTTCCTTGCATGCATGAGGCCCTGGGTTCGATTCCTTAGCACCACATAAGCAAAAAGAAAAAAGCCGGAAGTGGCACTGTGGCTCAACTGGTAGAACGCTAGCCTTGAGCTGAAGAGCTGAGGGACAGTGCCCAG
>NW_012279062.1:0-5670 GCF_000151885.1 Dipodomys ordii
GTTTTCACCTGGGAACGACACTGCACTTCCCGTGGAGGAGAGGAGAGGGATGCATCAGGAGCATCAGGAACACACGGCAGGGAGAGCTCACAGTGCAGCTTCTGGGGTTTATGGAACTCTAACTTAAACACCTGCAGATTCATGGAATAAACAGCAAAGAACTAGAAGATACAACCTGGATGGAACTAAAAACGGACTCGTGCGCTAACTACTGACAAGTTTCACTGGCGAGGGGGCATGTTGAGTCCTGCCCTGTACTCCTGAGCCCCCCTCCTGCCTCTATTTGGAGGGCACAGGCAGACAAGAGGCAATCCAGGAATGCTTCACTGTAACACTGGGGCAGAGCACAGAGCTCTAGCCGGGGTGGCAGGGTGGCTATCCACCTTCTCTGATAAGAGCTGCCGCCCAGACAGTATGACCTAGCTACCTAGCACCACTAAGCCAATCAAAATGGGAACGATATCAAAGTAACATTTATCCTTTCTCTTAAAAAGTTTTACACATAAAATCTAGGCCAGTAAAGACTGGTGAGCATTTAAAAGATCTTGCATCATTTTAATTAACTACCCATAAGCATCCAAAACCTTATTTTGTAACGGCTCATGTGAGATGAGCTAATGTGGTCTGCTTCCGAATGTTTATAAGGATTCCAGTTTCTCTGACAGGAACCGAGTATCCGTGTTTCCCTGAACCACTGGCTTCATTTGTGCTTTTAAAAACATGAATGTGGAATGTCTTTCTGGCATTGAACTTCTGACAAGTACATAAAGCAACAGTTCATTCTTTTAATATGAAAATCTAACTGTTCACTCTACACTACAATCTGATCAAAGAAAAGTGTATCTTGAGCCCAATCCAAGAGGATTTGTATAGTTTTTAAGTGAAAAATGTGTGGAAAGAAAACAACTCAAAATTCAAGGAACCTGGGGTTAAATAGTCCTGCTCTGATGTGTAAACCACAATGGTGCTGGAAATGGCCATCTGTAAAACGAAGTTAGCTAAGTAGAAAAGTATCTATGGGTCTGCAAAAGCCCTTAAAAGAAAAAAACTTCATTAACAAATCTTCAGCAATGTGCTTGGAATGAAACGCACAATTTACTCACTTATGAAGTTCCTAAGTTCTCTCCCCAGGCCACATTCGTGATCACCTTCACTATACAGCAATGGGCAAGGGTGTGTTTTAGGGGTAGGGCGTTGGTATACCTGGCTGACCCACAGTATAAATCAAAAGAGGGAAACTGAGACTTGCGCTGATGGCTCACACCTTTAATGCTAACTACTCAGGAGGCTGAGATTTTAGGATCTCAGTTCAAAGCCAGCTCAGGAAGGAAAGTCTATGAGACTCCTGTCTTCAATTAACTCCCAGAAAATTGGAAATGGAGCTGTGGCTCAAAGAGGTAAATTGGCAACCTTACGCAAAAGAATTCAGGTATGGCACCTGGGCCCTGAGTCTAAGACCCATAACTGCCTCCCCCCAAAAAACCAGGGTGGGGGAGGGAGAACTGAATTTAAAGACTCTTGTTGATTCATACTTCAAAAAAGTCTAAAAAGGGGCTGGGAAGGTGGCTCAGTGGCCTTGCATGCATGAGGCCCTGGGTTCGATTCCTCAGCACCCCATAAGCAAAAAGAAAAAAGCTGGAAGTGGCGCTGTGGCTCAAGTGGTAGAGCACTAGCCTTGAGCTGAAGAGCTGAGGGACAGCGCCCAGGCCCAGAGTTCAGGCCCCACGACCGGACCCAAAAAAAAAAAAAAGACTTCCTATCGCCTTACTCTCAGTTTCCTAGCAGGCTCTGACTTTTCTTCCCACATGAAACTCCTCAACCACGGCTACGCAGGCGTCACAGCACATGCTTTGTAAACCTAGAGGTCCCAGCAGTCACCCAACTCAGCCTCCAGATGCAATCAAGAAGCTCGGGACACACGAGACGTTTGAGGCTGCTGCCAGCGTGGCACAGCGCACAGCACATGTTGGGGACACTTCTCTAAATAAGCGGAAGGCAA
The DNA here is from genome assembly GCF_000151885.1 of Dipodomys ordii. Classification (NCBI taxonomy): domain Eukaryota; kingdom Metazoa; phylum Chordata; class Mammalia; order Rodentia; family Heteromyidae; genus Dipodomys; species Dipodomys ordii. The sequence continues at coordinate 2,000 of NW_012279062.1, forward strand.
ATCACCGTACAAGTAACAATGAAAAGTAAACACAAGAACCAGTAGCACAGCTACTGGCTACCATTATCAAGCATTAACATAGTCACACCCTGGTATGCGCCATACTTTCACGCAGCGGCTGTCTTCCAGCATCAGCACAGACAGGATGATAAAGTGCTGGTGGTGACGTCACCAGACCACAGGAACGGTCAGTTCCACTACAATCTCATGGGACCACCTTTGTACACACCAAAACACTGTTATGCAATGTATGAGCATACATTTAAAGTCATCTAAACACAGCAAGACCAAATCACAAGAACACCCACCACCTGTAAGAATTATGAAATCCTTAAAAACAGCAAATAAACATTTAAGAAGTAGAATACTATCCAACATGAAATAAAGATACACACATTTTACCTCACAAAAATTGTAACTTTCTTACTAATTAAAACTATGTAAACTAGAGAAAGTTTCACCAGGTCTAAAAAGTTTTAGGGGAAAAAAATGCTGATTTCCTAAGAATGCAATTGCTTTGAGTGAATAACTAAAGCTAATGCGAAGTTTTCTGAAAATTCGGGGTCTAAAAACTCCATGTGTTCCAAATATAAACACTATGGATAGTATTTGTGTTTTGTTTTGTGCAGGCCCTGGGACTTGAAATCAGGGCCTGAACCAGGTGTCAGTGGCTCACTTCTATAATCCTTGCTACTCAGGAGGCTGAGATCTGAGGATCACGGTTAGAAGCCAGCCTGGGCAGGAAAAGTCCATGAGACTCTTATCTCCAATAAACCACTTAGAAAACCCGAAGTGGCGCTGTGGCTCAAGTGGTAGAGCGCTAGCCTTGAGCTGAAGAGCTGAGGGACAGCGCCCAGGCCCAGAGTTCAGGCCCCACGACCGGACCCAAAAAAAAAAAAAAGACTTCCTATCGCCTTACTCTCAGTTTCCTAGCATGACTCTGACTTTTCTTCCCACATGAAACTCCTCAACCACGGCTACGCAGGCGTCACAGCACATGCTTTGTAAACCTAGAGGTCCCAGCAGTCACCCAACTCAGCCTCCAGATGCAATCAAGAAGCTCGGGACACACGAGACGTTTGAGGCTGCTGCCAGCGTGGCACAGCGCACAGCACATGTTGGGGACACTTCTCTAAATAAGCGGAAGGCAAATCACCGTACAAGTAACAATGAAAAGTAAACACAAGAACCAGTAGCACAGCTACTGGCTACCATTATCAAGCATTAACATAGTCACACCCTGGTATGCGCCATACTTTCACGCAGCGGCTGTCTTCCAGCATCAGCACAGACAGGATGATAAAGTGCTGGTGGTGACGTCACCAGACCACAGGAACGGTCAGTTCCACTACAATCTCATGGGACCACCTTTGTACACACCAAAACACTGTTATGCAATGTATGAGCATACATTTAAAGTCATCTAAACACAGCAAGACCAAATCACAAGAACACCCACCACCTGTAAGAATTATGAAATCCTTAAAAACAGCAAATAAACATTTAAGAAGTAGAATACTATCCAACATGAAATAAAGATACACACATTTTACCTCACAAAAATTGTAACTTTCTTACTAATTAAAACTATGTAAACTAGAGAAAGTTTCACCAGGTCTAAAAAGTTTTAGGGGAAAAAAATGCTGATTTCCTAAGAATGCAATTGCTTTGAGTGAATAACTAAAGCTAATGCAAAGTTTTCTGAAAATTCGGGGTCTAAAAACTCCATGTGTTCCAAATATAAACACTATGGATAGTATTTGTGTTTTGTTTTGTGCAGGCCCTGGGACTTGAACTCAGGGCTGTGTGTTATCACTGCGCTTTTTCACTCAAGGCTAGTGCTATACTACTTGAGCCACAGCTCCACTTCCAGCTTTATTATGGTGGTTAATTGAAGGTAAGAGCCTTACTGACTTTCCCACCTGGGCTAGCTTCGAACAGCTTCCTGAGTAGCTAGGATTATAGGAATGAGCCACTGAAAACCAGCAACACCATAGACAGTTTCAGGCTCTTGGTATACTATTACCACTTCGAACATATAGATAATGTAAAAGAATGTTTAACATATCAGCCTGTGCTACTTTTTAACTCAGTCATGGGGATGTGAATATCCTGAGACTAAAGATACTTTTTTTTTTTTTGGTCTGTCGTGAGGCTTGATGAACTCTGGGCCTGGGTGCTGTCCCTCAGCTCTTCAGCTCAAGGCGAGCACTCTACCACTTGAGCTACAGTGCCACTTCCGGTTTTCTGATGGTTTATTGGAGATAGGAGTCTCACGGTCTCTCCTGCCCGGACTGGCTTTGAACCATGATCCTCAGATCTCAGCCTCCTGAGTAGCTAGGATTACAGGCATGAGCCACCAGCACCCGGTGCTGTGTACATTTTATCGGTGCATGTGTACATTTTCCTGACTAGACTCTTCAAATGCAGGCTGTGACCCCCAAAGATGTTAAAGAGCACTGACCTAGAAATACTTATCATGCACTTAGCAAGGGACTCTTCTCAAACGATCTCATGGGCTGGGAAAGTGGCTCAGTGGTAGAGTGCTTGCCTGGCATTCATGAGGCCCTGGGTTTGATTCCTCAGCACCACATAAGCAGAAAAAGCCAGAAGTGGTGCTGTAGCTCAAGTGGTAGATCACTAGCCTTCAGCTGAAGAGCTGAGGGACAGCACCCAGGCCCAGAGTTCAGGCTGCACGACTGGAAAAAAAAAAGATCTCATCCTGACATGTATCAGACATTCCAAGGATAAAAATGTCAGATGTAGAAACAATTAAAATTGATACTCAAGTGATAAAGGCTTCTGCCACACGAGACAAAAACAGAGATATCCTCTCCACCCACACTCATGGCCCTTACACAAAAAACTGACTTTAAAAAATTACATAAGGAAGCCGGGCGCCAGTGGCCTCATGTCTATAATCCTTGCTACTCAGGAGGCTGAGATCTGAGGATCACGGTTAGAAGCCAGCCTGGGCAGGAAAAGTCCATGAGACTCTTATCTCCAATAAACCACTTAGAAAACCCGAAGTGGTGCTGTGGCTCAAGTGGCAGAACGCTCGCCTTGAGCTGAAGAGCTGAAGGAAAGCGCCCAGGCCTAGAGTTCAAGCCCCATGACTGACAAAAAAAAAAAAAATTTACATAAGGGACTGGGAAGCCGGTTCAGTGGTAGAATGCTTGCCTTGCATGCATGAGGCCCTGGGCTCGATTCCTCAGCACCACATAAGCAGAAAAAGTTGGAAGTGGTGCTGTGGCTCAAGTGTAGGGCGCTAACCTTGAGCTGAAGAGCTTAGGGACAGCGCCCAAGCCCATAGTTCAGGCCCCATGACCGCCTAAAAAATATTACATATGGGGCCAGATTCCAGTGGCTCCTGCCTATAATCCTACTCAGGGGGCTGAGGATCTCAGTTCATAATCAGCCTGGCCAGGAAAGTCCATGAGACTCTCATCTCCAATTAATCAGCAAAAAGCCAGAAGTGGAGATGTTGCTCAAGTAGTAAAGTGTTGATTTTGAGCAAAAAAGCTATGGGTCAGGGCTGGGAAGGTGACTCAGTGGTAGAGTGCTTGCTTTGCATGTATGAGGCCCTGGGTTCAATTCCTCAGCACCACATAAGCAGAAAAAGCTGGAAGTGGCGCTGTGGCTCAAGTGGTAGAGTGCTAGCCTTGAGCTGA
>NW_012279063.1:0-925 GCF_000151885.1 Dipodomys ordii
GCCTTTCTAAGGCCCTTCTGATGAGTTAATTGCTTTCAGAAATATTCGTTTGAGCCAACAAATACAGATATCGTTTGATTTTAATTACTTTCTGCTAATAGGACTTTCACAGACACCAAAATCAGAGGATATTAATTTCTCTACTAAAATACATAATATTTTTTGTAATTAATATAACATGAAGACTGTAACCTTAATAGCACTAAAATAGTAATATTCACATTATATAATACATTGACTTTCATTGGTTACATAAATTTTTAGATTATTTATAATTTTTAGAATATTTATAAGTGAAAATTGTTTGCAATGTATAGACAATGAGAGAAAGATTTGCATGCATATTACCACAGATGCAAACAGATTCACCTTGTTATTCATGATCTTCTATTCGTTAGTTTCATTCATGCATGGAGAACATGCAAAGAAGTGAAAATGGCAAACTTGAATTTACTAAAGCGTTAATTACATGGAGTTTCTGTTGGACTAATAGATTTTAGAAATTAGTTTTGTCTCTGCCTTTCACCCTCCTTTCCTTCCTTTGTTCATTCATTTCTTCCTTCCTTCCTTTTTTTCTTCCTTCCTTCTTTCTTTCCTTTCTCCCTCCTTCCTTCCATCCCTACTCTCTCTTTTTCTTTCTTTCTTTCCTTCCTTCCTTCCTTTCTTTCTATCTTTCTTTCTATCTTCCTTTCTTTTACTGAGAATATTTCTTATGGCTATAGAAAATATACCAACTGTTGCACTCCAAGGTATTATGAGTAATTATAAATATAACTAGATTAATATTAATTTAAATATCCTGTTATATTTTGACAAATTATACTAAAAACAATTTTACAACCGTTGCAAGATATGTAACAAATATTACTTTTCATGATATTGTTTATTTCTTCAAACTAAAATAAGAATTTAGACATAATATTGT
>NW_012279064.1:0-1277 GCF_000151885.1 Dipodomys ordii
CCCCCACGGTATAACCCCTGTTTTCACTGTATTTGATGTTGGTATAATTTGTGGAGGGGAAGGGAAAAAACAAATTGTTTAAACAGGGATACAGGTGGACCCATTGCAACAATGAGATGTACAAGACATTATGTTGAAAAATGAACTGTACAACTTTGGCTCAGGGCAGGGGGTGAGTGGGGTGGGGAGAGATGGGAAGGGATGAATAAATACAAAAAAATTAAAAAAAATTAAAAAAAGAAAAAGCACAGCCTTGAGTTCAAGCTCCACAACTGACCAAAGGAAAAACAATACACTTTGGAAGCTACAGTTTAGAAATAAATAGAATCAATAAATAGAATCATGAATTGTCAGTTTACCTTAGAGATTAAAAAAAAGAAGCAACATTTGTCTTGTGTTATAAATACTACGATTTTTGCAAAAAAGCATTATAGAAGTTGTGAAAAGTACCCAATGACAGTTCAGCACCGTTTGGTGTAATATTAAATTAATCAGTACATTATTTCTTGTTTACTTAAAGAAAATGATAAACAGTTTTAGAATCAAACCTTTAGCATGTAATAAAAATGTTAAGCAAACAGTGCTATTTTATTTGCTATTATATTCTCAATAGTATCTTCAAAGGTATTCCAGATTATTAAATACTAAAAGCACTGAAAGATTTTTGAAATAAAGTGAAGTTAGCAAAAAGGAGCTATTCAACTGTACAATCAAATAAAAAACTAATAGAAATCATATTTTGATACCATTCTTGTATCAAATCTTGTGTTAAAGTATGGCATTGTAGTGTTTGCTAAGAACTTTTTTGCATATATTTTTATTGTAAAAATACTGTACAGAGGGGTTACAGTTACAAAAGTAAGGTAATGAGTACATTTCCTATTGAGTATTATTACCTCTCCTTTTTCTCCTACCATCCATCCCTTCCTTCACCACCTCCTCAACAACTTCCCTTCATCCAAAGTTGTAAGGTTCATTTTCAACATAGTGTCCTGTACATCTCACTGTTATAATGGATCAACCTGTATCCTTATTTCAGCATTTTGTTATTTCCTTTCCTCTTCCCAAATTAGAAAAATTAATATACAAGATGCAGGGTATCAGAATCAACTACAGTGAAAACAGGGGTTATACCATGGGGGAAGAACATACAAAAGAAATAAAAAATCGCATGGTACATTATAAATACATTAAAACAACAGCAAGAAAAATAAAACCACTTGTGTCCCTGTCTTAGGGTTCATTTCACTTAGCATCATCTTATATGGTCGTATGTA
>NW_012279065.1:0-1541 GCF_000151885.1 Dipodomys ordii
ATAGATGAAACATTTGACCTGATTTTTTTTTTCCTTATTGACAGGGCTTGAGTCCAAGGCAAGTATTCTACCACGAGTGCCATCCTATGCTATTGAATTTTTATTTTGAGATAGTTTTGCTAAGTTGCCCCAGCTGGCCTTGAACTTTCCATTCTTTTGCATCTGTCTCCAAATTAGCTCAGATTGCAAATGTGTGCCACAGTGTCCACCTGAACTGGTTCTTAAGTCAAAATTTGTGAAGGAAAAACGGGAAAAAAGGCATTCTAGACAGAATAGCCATGAAGACACAGAAATACAAACATGTAGTGTTATGAAATGACTTGGATTACACCTTTTCCTTCTTTTAAAGGCATTACAGTACCTACGTAAACTGTGCAATCATCCAGCATTAGTCTTAACACCTCAGCATCCAGAATTCAAAAGTACTACTGAAAAACTAGCAGTTCAGAATTCCTCTCTTCATGATATTCAACATGCTCCTAAACTTTCAGCTTTGAAACAAGTATGTATGTCTTTTAAGGGTAAGATATGTTTTAGGTAAATTTGCTTTACCCAAAGATTATTGAAGTGTTTACCATTTACTTTTTAAAAATTTGGCTTCTTAGATTTTTTATACAGGTTTAAAAAAAAAAATATGTGCCATATTAACTTTGTTTATGGAGACAGTCTCACTGTGGAGTTTCAGGTTGGTCTGGAACTCATGACCCACCTCAGCCTTCCAAGTGCTGGGATTACATGTCTGGACAGTTTAACAGGTACCCCCCCACACACACACACACGCACGCACGCACTGTGATCTTTAATCTGTGTTCTGTGTGAACCTCCTTTAAAATGTTTCATGTAAAATAGAGCATGAGGCTGTAAGTTGTAGTCTCAGAACTGGCAAGGGAGGATGGGAGACATATTTGTCCTTTTTTGATTGGCTTTCTTTCACTTAGTATAATGTTTTTAAGGCTTATCAATTTGTAGCATGTATCAGTCCTTCATTCCCTTTTATGGATGAATAATAGTCCACTGTAGATATCTGCCCCGTTTTGTCTGTTTGTGGGTTGCTTTTGACCATTGTGAATAATGAATGCTTCAGTGAACATTGGCTTACAAATACCTATCTGAATGCCCCTTTTTGCTGTTTTCTATTCCCACAAGCAGTATACCAAGGTTCCAATTTGTCCCCACACCCTTAGTTTTATTTTGCTGTTGCTGGTGTGACACTTTTTTTTTGGAGGGGGGGTCCAGTCGTGGGGCCTGAACTCTGGGCCTGGGCACTGTCCTCAGCTCTTCAGCTCAAGGCTAGTGCTCTACCACTTAGCCACAGCGCCACTTACGGCTTTTTTCTTTTTGCTTATGTGGTGCTGAGGAATTGAACCCAGGGCCTCAGGCATGCAAGGGAAGCGCTCTACCACTGAGCCACCTTCCCAGCCCCTGTAACACTATTTTTATTCTGTGTTTTATTTGATATTCTATAGTGACTGTTGTTGAGTTTGTTAGCTAGTTTGTGTGTGTGTGTTGTGTGTGTGTGTGTGTTGTGTGTGTGTGTGTGT
>NW_012279066.1:0-1149 GCF_000151885.1 Dipodomys ordii
GGACCCAAAAAAAAAAAATAAAAGAATTGCCTGTTACATTTCTATTGAACTTAGAGTTCTTTTGGATTTTTTAGCTTTACACTTTAATATCCAAGAAATAAGAAAATAGAAGTGAAAAAAAAATGTGTGTGTGTGTATATATCTACTCTTAGTTTTGTTTTTTGCCAGTCCTAAGGTGTGAACTCTGGGCCTGGGTGCTATCCCTCAGCTCTTCAGCTCAAAGCTAGCACTCTACCACTTGAGCCACACTGCCACTTCTGGCTATTTCTGTGATTAACTGGAGATAAGAGTCTCATGGAACCTTCTTCAAACCATGATCCTTAGATCTCAGCCTCCTGAATAGCTAGGATTATAGGCATGAGCACCAATGCCCGGCTACTTAGACTTTTTTTTAATTTTTAATTTTTTAGATTTTATTTATTATCTTTCTGTATAATAGATCTTTCTCCTATTGATTTATTTTATTTTGTGGTGGCTACAGATCAAAATCAGCCTTGGAAATGCTAGGCAGGTGCTTTATCACTGCACTACACTGCTAGCTCTTACTCCACCCATTTAAAATGGTATCAGGTTGGAAGAGTAGCTAAGTGGGAAAAACCTGATTAACATTCATGAGGTCTAGCTATGACCCAAAGAGTCCACAAAAGCCTATCTCAACCAATTAAAAAGCTAGGCAATGGTGATATGTAACTGTCATCCCAGGTACAAGGGAAGCATGAATAGGAGGACGGTGGTCCAGTCAGCCCAAGCAAAAAGTGAGATACTGTTTAAAAATAACATATTAAAAAAAAAAAAAGCAGACAACAGGGCTGCAAGTCCAGTACTGTGGCTCACACCTGTGATCCTACTTACTCAGGAGGCTGACATCTGAGGATCACAAATCAAAGCCAGCTAAGCAGAAGGAAAGTCCATGAGCCCCTTATCTCCAATTAAGCACCAAAAAAAAAAAAGCTGGAAGTAAAGCTGTGACTAAAGGGTAGGGTGCTAATCTTGAACAAAAAAAGCTCAAGAAGGTGGCTCAGTGGTAGAGTGTTCGCTTTGCATGCCTGAGGTCCTCGGTTCGATTCCTCAGCACCACATAAGCAGAAAAAGCTGGAAGTGGTAGAGTGCTAGCCTTGAGCTGAGGACCTGAGAGACAGGATCCAGGTT
>NW_012279067.1:0-1354 GCF_000151885.1 Dipodomys ordii
CACACACACACACACACACATATACCATACACACACACACACACAGGCACAGTACAAAGCAAATTTTATCTCCTCTGGCTATGCTAATGTTCCATTTCCTCTTGTGACCATGGTCACTGGCCTTTGGCCCAACTACTTACTGAGCATCTACTGAATGCTAAGTACTGTGCAAGGTGATGCCACGTGGAAGTTAGCAAGACGGATCAATAACTTGCCTCCAGCCTTCGGGGAAGATAGATGATAAAAAGGAATTTGGAAGTGTTTACTTTGGAGTATCGTTTCACATTAGAGATCCACAGATGAGGGTAAGTTATTAGAGCACTGAAGGGGCAGAGCTGTCTTAGGGTGCTCAGAAAAGGCCCCCACTAAGGAATGCGTGTTTCAGCTTTAGGCAACTTTAGTGTGTTAAAAATGCTGGCCTATGAAAGCATGGGAAGGAAAAGCAAATGGAAAGGCCAGAGATTGGAGAGGTGCTAGACCTGTTGAAGGCCTGATTAAGTCTGAGTAGCAGTGGGGAGAAAAAAAGGAAGAGCCTGGCAGAAGTGGCTGGGATGGGTCTGGAGAGGTGACTGGGTCTGGAGAGGTGACTGGGTCTGGAGAGGTAACTGGGTCTGGAGAGGTAACTGGGGCTGTGGAGGCTGTGCTTGGTAGGCAGTGGGTAGTACTGGGTAGCCCTGAATGGAAGTAATGATCTGATCTGATTTACATTTTAATAATATCACTCTTGCTGCTCTTATTAACTGCCACCTTGGTGCTCTGAAAGGTTTCCTCGCAAGCCTGTTGGAAGACAGCAGGCACATATCATTACCATCCGATGACACTTTGATTAGAAAACTCCACATCTCGTATACTTTGGAGCAACCTGCACGGCAGACAGGATCAACATCTCCCAGCTCTCATGTATTGGATGTTATGCATTATGGAAACTGGAACGGAGTGCTTTCTAAAGTTCCAATTGGGATTCAGTTGGGCCTCTGGTCTATAGATCAAGGCCAATATTGCTTGACCTAGTAGGAGTAGTGGGCATATGTGACACCCAGGTGGTACGGGAAGTGTAGCTATGTTATTTTCTCAAAACATTTAGGCTTCTGTAAAAAAAAAAAAATTAAATGTGGTTTATAGGTTGTTTAATTTTCCTACACTTCCTCAATAGTATTTTCTTTGACCTAGTAGATCCTAGCTTAGGAAGGAGGCTGTGTTCCTTACAGACTCATGTTCTGCACAAACAGCTCATAGAGTTCTTGCAGGTGTGCTGTTCTGTGCTGAGCTCTCCTGCCTCCCGCCATGAAACAAAGGCAAACTGCCATTGCTTCCATACCAACGGTGCAAGGAACGAAGCCCTGGAAAGAGCTGA
>NW_012279068.1:0-1544 GCF_000151885.1 Dipodomys ordii
CGCCACTTCCGGCTTTTTTCTTTTTGCTTATGTGGTGCTGAGGAATCGAACCCAGGGCCTCAGGCATGCAAGGCAAGTGCTCTACCACTGAGCCACCTTCTCAGCCCCTCTTTTTTTTTTTTGTCAGTCGTGGGCCTGAACTCTGGGCTTGGGTGCTGTCCCTACACTCTTCAGCTCAAGGACAGTGCTCTACTGCTTGAGCGACAGTGCAACTTCTGGTTTTCTGGTGGCTTATTGGAGATAAGTCTCATGGACTTTCCTGCCGGGGCTGGCTTTGAACTGTGATCCTCAAATCTCAGCCTCCTGAGTAGCTAGGATTACAGGCGTGAGCCACCAGTGCCCAGCCAATTTCTGTCTGTCTCTGTCTCTCCCTTTCTCTTTCTTTCATCAGTTGTGAGCCTGAACTCTGGGCCTGGGCGCTGTCCCTCAGCATTTTAGTTCAAGGCTAGTGCTCTCCCATTTGAGCCACAGCGCCACTTCCGGCTTTTTTCTGCTTATGTGTTGCTGAGGAATCAAACCCAAGGCCTCCTGCCTGCAAGGCAAGCGCTCTACCACTGAGCTGCCTTCCCAGCCCTCTCCTTTTTATAGTTGCATTGGACAAGAAATTATACTTGCCAAAAGCTGGTGGTTCACACTTACAATCCTCCCTACTCAGGAGGCTGAGTCTGAGAATCACAATCCAAGCCAAACCTGCTGGACATATCCATGAGTCTCATCTCCAGATAAAAACCAGAAAAGCCAGAAGTGGAGCTGTGGCTCAAGTGGTAGAGGACCAACCTTGAACAAAAGAGCTAAGGGACCTTGCTTACTTAGGCCCTGAGCAAGGACTGGCTGGCATGTGTGGTCATGTGTGCACACCCACACACACCCACTGGCAAAAAAGCAGGACTAGAAGTGTCTTGGCTCAAGTGGTAGAGTGCCAGCCAAGCCAGCTGAGCAAGGAAGAAACAAAACACGCCAAACGCTACCACCCTCCTCCCTCCCCACAAAAAAACACCACAAAAGTGACACCTGCACCCCTAAGGCCAAACCCAGCTTGCTCTGGCAGACCACCACGGGACCCCACAACTCTGCGCCTCCCTGTTCCTCTGGCTGCAGTGGGGTCCAGTGCTCATCCCCCTCCCCATCATGGAGGTTTCCCTGGGCAGGGGGGCCTATCATCTGGTGGTGACCTGATGGGACCCTGTGACCGCTGCAGCCCCCACCCCACCCCCGCGGCACGGGGGAGCAGGAGGGCACCCCGCAGCCTCACCGGCTCCTGCCGGCCTGCCATGTGCTGACTTCCCTTTGCCCTAGGGTAACCGGGTGCCCCAGAGGTCAGGCCAGCTCCCCTAAATCAGGGTGCACCCCGATTCCTCGTGCCTGTCTCCCCACTCTCACCTCCGGGGCTGAGCGAGCCGGAAGGTGGGGACTTCGAATGGGGGAGCAAGAGGGGCGTCCCGGGATCACAGGGGGGCGGGGCCCGGCCCAGCTGGGGCGCAGGGGGGGCCTCGGAGTCCGTCCCGCTCCGCCTCCCGTCCGTCCTCTCCCCTCCCCCCTCCCCT
>NW_012279069.1:0-2380 GCF_000151885.1 Dipodomys ordii
GCTCTACCACTTGAGCCATACCTTCAGCCTATCCTTTACTGGTTATGTTGCAGATGTAAACTCTTGGATTTAACTTCCTAGGCTGGCTTTGAATAATGATCCTCCAGATCCCAGAGTAGCTAAGATTACAATTGGGAGCCACAAGTACTTAGATGTTAGTTGAAATTTTCTTTTCTTTCTTTTTTTTTTCATTTCTTTACTTTCCCTTATTTTCTTTTGTTCCTTCCTTTCTTCTGAGATGAGTCTCACTATTTAGCCGAGGTTGGCTGTAAGCTCTCAAGATCTTCCTGATCTAGTCCTGGGATTACAGACATTTTCCACAAAGCCCAATTAAAACTAACTCTTTCAATTAACATTGGTAGGGTTTCCGAGTAATGTTTGACAGGTCATTAGAAGTCTTACTTAGATCAGGAATTTTCAAGAAAATCAGTGTGCCTACATGTGACATTCATTCTTCCCCAGTAGCTTAGGCTCACTAGAACTTTCTTTCAACTCCCTAGAGTTTCAACTCCTTAGGGTTCCCTGACCCTCTGAATGCATGTGTAAAAAACGTGTGCATATGTGCATTTTTCTAGAGAATATGTCCTTAGTTCACATTTGATGTTCAAAATACTGAGAATGGCTGTTGAGAACAGGATAGTGGCATGTGCCTGTAATCAAAGCACTCACCAGTCTGAAGGAAGCATGCTGAGTTTGAGGACAATCCAAAGCACACAGCAGGATCCCATCTCAAACAAAAACCAAACCAAACCAAACCAATCTCTATGACAGTTTATTCTGGTAATATAGCATTCAGGACTGCCCATCAGGTACTTAGTTCTATAGCCAGTGCTCTTGTTTCATGAATAACCTCCTCTAGAGATCTATAAGGTAACCCCTTATGAACTTCAAGGCAACTCCATTTTACACCACTACTCTGCACTTTCTCAGCGCAAATATTCAAATATTCGTCATAATTATTATAGGGTAAACAGGCAGTCATTGCCTAAAAATGAAGCAAACAAAGCTGGGCGTCCGTGGCTCCCGCCTGTAATCCTAGCTACCCAGGAGACTGCCATCTGAGCATCAGGGTTCAAAGACAACCCTGGCAGGAAAGTCCGTGAGACTCATCTCCAGTAAACCACTAGAAAACCAGAAGTGGCACTGTGGCTCACGCAGTAGAGCGAGCGCCTTGAGCTGAAGAGCACAGGGACAGCGCCCAGGCCCAGAGTTCAGGCCCCATGACTGACAAAATAAATAAATAAATAAATAAATGAAGCAAGCAATATTATTACCAGCATGGATGGAGATCCTGCCTCTATTTAATCAATTTCATGCCCATATACATTGATGTTGTTTGCCAGCCTAGAGTATACTAGATCAAAGCATGTGAATTAAAAACAAACAAAACCACTCTGAATACTTATCATCAATCTGTGATCAACAGTTCCATCAATGGTATGTGAAACTTGCTTGTTTCTCCACAAACATTGTTGTTTTAATACACATTGCTAGTCCCATGGTTGAAAATGGAGCATTAGGCTTAACTTTTCTTGAGACTAAATCTAGAGAGATCTAGGCCCAATTGTAATGTCTTGGAAAAGCTATTCGAATATTTCTTGGATAGCCTTTCAACTGGAAGACTGAAGTTCTGAAGACGGAAGATTAAATAACTGAAGTTCTGTATTCTTCTGTTTCCCAGATCTGTACTGAAAATTAGGACTTTCTTCACTATTATTATTACTAGTTTAGGATTCTACTGTCTTACATCTTCTCTCAGTTACCATTAGATATTTTTTTAACAAAAGAAGCAATTACCCAAATTGTGCTTTGCAATTTACTTAACAAATACTTCTTTCTACATCAATAAGTAGTCTCTGAAGTATGTGATATGACAATATGTAATATAATATTAAAATATACTATAAACAAATATGGAGCATTATTTTCTTAAGATTCTCATTTTCAGTATGTTACCACAAAGATTTTTAACCTTGATTTGTCAAATGGTCCAAGAAATGATTTTGATGGTATTTTGGTGCTTTGGTGGTGGTGGGGGGCACATTGAGAAATAGAATGGTTCTATATAGCTTTCCTCCAATTCTTCCAGACAATCTAGGTCTTCAAACTATTAGAAAATAAAGCTTCAAGAATTTTGCAGCAAATCACTAAAGAAGACCAGGCAAGACAAAAATAAAGTTGAGAAATTTACAGAATCACAGTGCTCATACTAGATGTCCATAGTCTTACCTACATATATCTATATCCCCCGATATACCTTTTTTCCATATATAATCCTGATATAACTTTTTTTTTGGTCCAGTCATGCGGCCTGAACTCTGGGCCTGGGCACTGTCCCTCAGCTCTTCAGCTCAAGGCTAGCGCTCTACCACTTGAGCCA
>NW_012279070.1:0-2884 GCF_000151885.1 Dipodomys ordii
TTTTTTCTTTTTGCTTATGTGGTGCTGAGGAATCGAACCCAGGGCTTCAGGCATGCAAGGCAAGCGCTCTACCACTGAGCCAACTTCCCAGCCCTGGTGTTTGTTTTTTATATATTGTATCTTTATTTTCTTTTTCTTTTGGCCCTTCAGTTCTTTCAATAGTGCATTTTTTTGTGTCTGATTTTTTTTTCAGTGTAGTATTTCTTTTCTTGTTTTCTTTTCTGAACATATTTTATTTATTTTCTGTATGTAACCCTGGATGTTACAAGTAACATCTCAAAATAATAACAAGTCTAATTTGAATGAACACTAATTGAACTTCCATAATAATAATTTGTTTACTATTCAATGCCATTCTTTCTTGTCATATTCTTTTTTTAAGTTATCAGTAATATTTTAGCCATGTTTGTTTACAAGTGAAATTCAGAAAATTGCAAATTTGTGTCTGTGACCTTCTTTTAGAGACAGAAAAAATTTTAGTATTGTCTTCCATATTATTTTGCTGCTCTTGGTCAAACAAATCTTTAGAAAGCAGCTGCCATTCCATTGCATATAGATTCTTCTACCCACAATATCACTTGGAAAGATCAAGTCATCAAGGATATTGTGTCTGCCTTCTAAGGTGTGGCTCCTAGGAGATGTTTCTTTATTTGTCATATACTTTTTTTTTTTTTTTAGGTTATTCAGGTAGAATTCTCTTCTGAGCAACAAAGACCACATGCTTATCAATGAGGCTTTTTTCTGTTGTTCTATTCACATATAAGCTGGCTTGGGTTTTTGGATAAGATTTCTGTTGAGGCTCTGTAACAAGTATCACGAGAGCTTTCTCATCAGAATGCAACTCAATTTCTTCGGCTGCTATGATATTTCAGTTCTCTTAGCTAGAGGTCCAAGTTCATCTCCAGCTCCTTAAGTACCTGAGAGATGCTGAACTTGTATTCATGCAGACACTCTGGGGCTCAAGTGACACATGGCCTTCTGCTCTTTGTGTGTTGGCTTAGGAAGAATAGATAGTACATCTTTATACACTGGGAGCCCATTCAGATAGATTTATAATAATGCTCTATTGCCTTTAAAATTATATAGGAAAAAATGGGTAAAATATACAAAAAGAGTAGTTTTTATATTTATCTACACACATCCTTACCAGGTTCTTTCTTTTGTCTGACTAGAGTGATCATCTATTATGTTTTCAATTCTGCCTGAAGGACAGCCTTTAGCATTTCTCGAAGGACACTTCCACCAGCAACCAACTTCCTCAGCTTTTGTATACTTGGCAAAGTCTTGATTTCTCCTTTAGTTTTGAAAAGTGCTTTTTGTTGGATAAAGAATTCTTGATGGACATTTTTTTTCTTTCCATCCTGTAAACTTATCATCTCACTGTCTATGGCTTCTGAAAATAGATCAGGGATTGATTTTTATTAAAAAGTGCTGTATACAAAGTATTACTTCTCTCTTGATGCATGCAATATTCATGCTTTGTCTTTGCTAACAATTTTAATTATCATCTGTCTTCGTGTGCGGCTCTTAAATTTTCCTGCATAAATTTTATTGAGTTTCTTGGATGTAGAAATTTGTTTTTCATCAAAGCTGAGAAGTTTTTGGCCTTTATTTATTCAAGTATTCTTTTTTTTCTCCTACCACCCCTTCTCTCTGGGGCTTCCATAATGTTTGCAGTGGTCTATTTTGTAGTATCCAACAAGTATCTTAAAGCTGTATGCATTTACTCCATTCTTTTTGTTCCTTCTCAAACTAAATAATAAGTGTTTTTATCTTTCAATTCAGTGATTCTTCCCCCCCCCATGTTCAAATCTCCTAGTGAATTTTATTAGTGGTTTTGTTTTAGTTAGTTTGCTTTTCAACTCCAGAATTTCTATTTGTTTTTATTTCTATCTTTATTGATATTCTCTATTGGCAAGATATTATTCTCTTGTTTTTTATTAGTTCTTTGTGCATTTAAAAAATCATTTTGGTCAGTTGATATGTGTGTGTTGGTAAGTCCAATAGCCCCTTTAGATTTCCCTATTGGTAGGCTATACTTTCTTGTTTCTTTTTGTACTTTATAGATTTTTTTGGTTGTTGTTGAAAGGTGTACATTTTGAATATCATTATTGATTGACAACTCTAGAAATCAGATTTCTCCCTCTCCCCAGGGTTTGTTGTTAGTACTTGTAGTTTTCAGTTGAATATTGAGTGAATTTGCTGAATGGTTGTTTTTTTTTAATGTTTTGGTAAACATTATAGTTTACTTAAAGATTGGTGTGTATAATCATTAGTATCTCAGCCAGGAATCTGATTTCCTTACATGCTTAGAACCAAATACCATTTTCCAGTCCTTGCAAATTTATGCTATGTAGGAACACTCCCTAGAGCTTAGCAAGGCTGTTTCCAACTCTGCTTCAGCCTTCACTCCTGCTTGCATTTGCCAGAGGTGAATATTCAAGGGATTTGTTATGTTTTAGTGTGTGTGTGTGTGTGCGCGCGCGTGCGTTTCTATAGTGTCCCCAGAGGATGCATGCAGCATTTTAGATTCGTTGGCATATACAGGAGTCTTTCAAAGTCTTTGTTCTCCCAGAGTATGTTCTTTCCTAGTCTCTTCCTTCCTTAGGCTTTTCCATCCATCTGCTTCTGGCCACTTGTACTATTACTGATAACAGGTTGTTTCAGGATGTATATCTACCTTTAAAGAAGGTTCTGAGGAATGTGAAATGAAGACAAACCTCTGAGCCAATCTTGCAGGCAGCTATCACATAGTGCAAAACAAACCACTATGATTTTCAAGAACATGATGGGGCTGGGAAGGTGGCTCAGTGGTAGAGCGCTTGCCTTGCATGCATGAGGCCCTGGGTTCGATTCCTCAGCACCACATAAGCAAAAAGAAAAA
>NW_012279071.1:0-1978 GCF_000151885.1 Dipodomys ordii
AAAAAATTGTTTCAATTAATAGGGGGGAAGGGGCTGGAGGTATTGCTCAAGCCATGTAGAGCATCTGCCTAGCAAGTGGGAAGCCCTGAATTTAAATGCTGGTGTAGCCAAAAGAAAAGAGGAGGAGGACTAATGGGCCTCTTTCTCTGCACCTGTTTGCAAGTCCACCCCATCCATCTATGTGCTTGATCTTGGAGTCCTCCCAGCAGCTCCAGGAGGCTGCTGACTTACCTCATTTTAGAGGGGAAACTGAGGTTCAGCAAGGCAACATCTCTTAGCTGAGGTCACTGTTTCCATAAGCAGAGTTGATAAGAACCTGGGCTTGTGATCCTAGAGGGTTATCCTGACCCCCAAAACTGTCCTGTCTGAAGCCAGTCTCCAGTGGCTCACGCCTGTAATGCTAGCTACTCAGGAGGCTGAGATCTGAGGATCATGTATTAAAGCCAATAAACCACTAAAAAACCAGAAGTGGTACTGTGGCTCAAGTGGTAGAGCACTTGCCTTGAGCTGAAGAAAGCAGGGACAGCACCCAAGCCCAGAGTTCAAGCCCCACAACTGACCAAAAACAAAACAAAACAAAACAAAACTGTCCTGCCTGCCCCAAGGACTCAGCTCTCCCAGATCAATGATCTTTGGAGCCCCAGCTCTGACTCAAGGCAGGCTGGACACAGGGAGGCATTCACACACACAATGCACCCCGTGGCATAGAGACCCTCGGTGGCACATGAACCACAGGGAAAGCCCTCTGCCACCACCTCCCTTAGATCTTGGCCTTCCTTGAGTTGGAGGAGGAGGGGAGATACGGAGCCTTCTTCTAGCAGGATCTCTGTCTGGGGACAGCTTTGGTGACTCCCCCTCACCAGTCCCAAAGGCAGATGATGCCTAACTTATCTTTTTTCAAAGAAAAATTCAGCTCAAATAAATGGGCACTTGCCTGAAAGGGACACAGATTGCTCTTCTGTGGGCTGATTGTCACCACTCATAGTGCCATGTGTCAGCCCTGGCTAAGTGCTGTGACAAAGGCCTGCTGGGATGCCCTCTTGACAACCAGGGAAACTGAGGCTAGGAAGAAAGTGACCACACCTGGTTTGGCAAGGGGCAGTGGTAAGCTGGGAAACCACAACCTACCCAGCTGTCTGACCCAGCCTGCTCCCTCAGAGAGAAAGAGAACCTGGGGTGGTAGCTCCTGGCAATGCCAGGTAGCTCACCCATCCTGTAACCTGTGTCCAGGGCCACCAAGGGCAGGGATGTAGACCCAAGAGACTCTTGAGTCCTCTTTCCCCAAGGAACCTACAGTGCCCTGTGCTCGTGCCCTGTGCTCCCGCTGACGCCGCTTTCACTGGCAAGCTTCCCAGGCGAGCCTCATCCTGAGCCTCAGTTAATAGCAATTTCCAGGCTTGCTCAGACAGCCTTGCCAGCAGGCTTGTCGCCCCAGTCCACAGCGGAGCCACTGCCGAGCAAGTCATAGGCGCCTGTGGTTTTGACACTGACCTGTGCTTGTGTCCCTTTGCTCCCTGCAGGTATGCTGCCGCCCCGCACCCACTGCTTTCCTTTGATCCACACTTTTGCCACGATGGGATGTCCAGTGGTGACTCCTCCTCGGGCGGCCTGACCAGCCAGGAGAGTACCATGGAGCGCCAGAAGCCAGGTAGGCCCCCTGAGCCCCAGCCACTCTCTTATTCAAGGTTTGAGAGGTGACATCCCCTCCCAGCCTGCCTGGCTTTGGGTCCCATTGAATGTCAAATCATGCTGTATATATTTTGCACTGTGAATCTGGCTTCTCTTGCTGTGTCTCTTCTTATTATTTCTTTTTTCTTCTTTCTTGTCCTCCTTCTCCTTTACCTTCTTTTCCTTTAATTCTCCTTCTTCCTTCTTCATGTCCATGACCAGGATTCAAACTCTAATATATCCAATCACTGGCTGACACTCCACCACATGAGCCATGCCTCCAACCTCCTGAATCTGTTTCTTTTTTTTT
>NW_012279072.1:0-1740 GCF_000151885.1 Dipodomys ordii
GCTCAAGTGGTAGAGCGCTAGCCTTGAGCTGAAGAGCTGAGGGACAGCGCCCAGGCCCAGAGTTCAGGCCCCACAACCGGACCCAAAAAGAAAAGAAAAGAAAATCTCAGTAAGATTCCATTGTAGAGAGGAAAGGGAGAGGTATCAATAATATATACTTCTATTGTACTGTAATTTGCTTAGGAAAAGTACTTTCCACGGTATCAAAGTGATTTTTGAAATGGAAATCAATCTGCAAACAAAGACAATTCAACAGCAAGTTCAGTAACCCAAGCACACTGAGGAAAACAGAATCCAACACTGAGACTCCACTGTGTGTCAGCAGCCAGGAAAAGCAGCGTAAGAGATCTGATCATGTTTTCCATCCAGAGACACGGACATTTCAGGAGGTCATGGCCAAGTTCAAGGGCTGAAACTTGAATATTCCATGAATTCAGTGGAAAGACCTCCCAGTTTCCCTTCTATCCAGTGTGATGATTATGCAGTTCCAGAAAAGCAGAACTTCTTCTAGAATAGAAAACCTGTTCTATGGTAGGGCCCTATGTTTCTTTCCCTTTTCAGCACATATACCAGGGGTATTGGCACCAGGCCAGGTTGTTCTGAACAAGAGTCAGCTCAAAGAAGGAGTTCAACATTTAGGAATATTCACATTGAAAAACTAATAAGTGAATCCATACATTTAGAAAAAGAAGCAGGTCCTCTTCAAAGACTTCAGTCCCATTTGTATTTTAGTACTGAAGATTGAATCCAGGGCCTCACATATATAAAGCAAGCACTCTACCACTTGAGCCACACACCCAGCCCTAGGAACTACGTTCTTATAGGAAGGACATTTATGGTAGAAAATGTCCTATTGTCCTCTATCTTCTTACTATGATCATATAGAGCCTGGGGTTTTATAATGAACATATTTATTCACAATGCATAGTAATTTTCACAACGTAGCCTGTACATTTCAGCCAGTTGACAGTACTTAGTTATTGAGAGACATGCATCACTAACACATCTCCATCCTTTACGTTTACTGCTATATTATTATAGTACTACATACATGTTATCCCATCCTTCTTATCAAAGCACACTTCCCAGACTTTACTGTGTTATTATTCCAGCACATCCCCCAGGCCTTTGCATTACTACTCCAGCACCCCTAGCCTTATTGAGTTATTCCAAAAGACATTCAACCTTACTGCATTGTTGTTCCAGCATAGCTCCAGCCCTTCTCACTCTGTTATTACACCAGCACACTTCCATCCCTTAATTACTTAATTACTCTTCTAGTACACACATTCCTTTTTATTACCAAAAGCATCTCTTGGTTTAAGTGACAATAATGTTGTTTTTTTTTAATTGAGTACAATAGAAGGAGAGTAAATATATAGATTGTTTTAAGAGTAATATAGGGGGGAAGTGAACAGAAGGGAACCTTACTGCATTGTTGGTAGGAGTGTAAACTTGTTCAATCACTTTGGAAAGCAGTATGGAGGTTCTTCAAAAGACTCCACATAGAGCTCCCTTATGGCCCAGCAATCCCACTTTTGGGCATTTACTCAAATGATCACAAGACCATACTAAAGCTACCAGCACAACTATGTTTACTGCAGCATTATTTACCATAGCTAAGATATGGAACTAACCCAGATGTCCCTCAGTAGATGAATGGATCAAGAAAATGTGGTATATATACACAATGGAATTCTATGCCTCCATCAGAAAGAATGACATTGCCCCATTTGTTAG
>NW_012279074.1:0-6432 GCF_000151885.1 Dipodomys ordii
GCTCACCAGGTTCCGCAGCTGCGCCGCCTGCTCCTTGTGATAGTCGAGCCGTCCTAAGGAGCACGGCCGGTATTTGTCCACCCAGAGGCTCATGGCAGCTCCCAAGGCCCGGCCGGGCCCCGAACCCCACTCCTAGACGAGTTTTCCCGCCACTTCCAGTCTCCTGACGTCACGAGCGCGCAGCCGCGGCGGCGTTCGCGGGCGGAAGTGCTACGGAAACCGCGTCGGGACAGAATTAGTCGCCTCCTTCTATGGCCCTGCCTAGTCGCAGTGTTATGTGTGATTGGTGTAATCATTAGTTTGGGGGCTCGCCATACTTTATTATTCCTGTCACTACTATTATTATCTACTTGTACGAAGGAGTTACAAAATGTTTTTTTAATTTTTGTTTTGTTGTAAAGATACTGTTCAGAGGGGTTACAGTAACCTGAGTAAGGCAATGAGTGCATTTCCTCTGGAGCATTGTTACCCCCTCCTTTGTTTTCCTCCTACCATCCCTTCCCTCCCCCACTTCCCCCACTACTCCCCCCCCAACAAAGATAATTTTTTGAGAATTTTATTTCATTAGTCCTTCTATTAATGCAACATTTTGTTTATTTGTTTGATGGTACAGTAGTTTTGGCCTTAGGCATTTTTTTTGTTCATTTATTTTTGCTGGGTTTTTATTTTATTTTAGTGTAAAGGTATTGTACAGAGGGATAAGCTACTAACATGTTAAGTAGTGATTACATTTCTCTTATTCATTAGTCTTAGAAAGAATGCATCCAGAAAAAGTTGAGACAAAAGAACAGGTAATTTGTAGTAATATTATGAATGAATCCTTCTAAAATAAGCAACCTAGATCTTAGAGCAAATAACTTGAAAACGATAGTTTAAAACTCACTGAGGTATGGTGAATAATTCTGTGATAAACATAGTTGTGCTGGTAGCTTTAGTATGGCCTTGTTTGTGATCATTTGGGTAAATGGCCAGAAGTGGGATTGTGAGATTGCCCTAAACATAGGGCCGCCCTATGTTTAGTCTTTTGAGGAACCTCCATACTGCTTTCCAGAGTGGTTGAACAAGTTTACACTCCCACCAACAGTAAAGCATTATTCACCATAGTTAAAATATAGAACCAACCCAGATGCCCCTCAGTAGATGAATGGATCAAAAAATGTAATATATAGATATAGATATAGATGGAATTCTATGCTTCCATCAGAAAGAGTAACACCTCCACATTTGTAAGGAAATGGAAATATTGGGAAAAAAATCAAGTGAAGTAAGCCAGACCCATAAAACATAAGTCCCATGGTTTCTCTTATTTGCAATAATTAGTATATGTCTAGGATAATCTTAGCAAATGAGCAGAATAGCTCAATAGCTACGTATGTAGCTATTGTAAGATGATGCTAAGAGAAATGAACTCCAAGACATGGACACAAGAGGTTTTTTTTTATTATTATTATGTGATTTCTTGTTTCTTTTTTATGTTCTTCCCCCTATGGCATATCCCCTGTTGTCACTGTATTTGATTTTGGTACCATAGTATTGCATATACATTTATCTGAATTAGCAAAGGGAAGGGGAACAACAGAATGGTGAGACAAAGACAAGGGGGAACCATTGCAATAGCGATATACACAAGACAATATGTTGGAAATGATCTGTACAACTTTGAGGGGGGTGAGGAGGAGAAAAAGTAGGAGAAAAATGAGGGAAGGGGGTAACAAGTTTGACAAGAAATGTACTTATTACCTTACTTATGGAGCTGTAACCCCTCTGTACATCACTTTGACAATGTAAAAAGAGAAAAAACTCACTGAGGGTAGAAACACAGAAATCTTTAGTAGTTTGTAGGAAAAGAGATAGTCTGATTACCAAAACCCTTCTCTGTATATTCTGGGTGTTTGGTGCTTTTCCCTGCTTCCTCAGCAGCTCATGGCATCTTGGAATCATATGGCTATGTTCTGCCTAATGGAAAACATGTTACAGTGCTCCACATGACACATATTTCTACATCCATCCCATGAAAATCTTCTAGTATTTCTCCATTCTCTTTGCATATCATCCAGTTTAATGCAAAGAATCCAGGGAGAACAATTGAGGTTCTGTGAAACATTGCACCTTATAAGCAGAGCATGTTGTTAGTAGATATTTCTATCCATCTACAGTGAAGCACTTGTGAAAGTAAATCAGGAGAAGAGAGATAGCGAGTGCAGGGTTTGTTATTAAGTCTCCTTGTGAGCACCTTATACTTCCCAGCAAGACATATTTATGGCAGCTTTACAGTGAGCCCTTCAAATTATGTTTCCTGTGCTAATCCATGTATCTCAGTAGATTTGTCATTATACTGATGATAGACATATGGTGGTTTTTCATGTTTTGACTATAAAATAAATTATGTGGTGTGTGTGTTTATGTGTGTGTGTGTGTGCGTGCTGGTTCTGGGGTTTGAATTCAGGGCCTGGCTGCTGTCCCTAGGCTTTTTTTGACTATACAATTAATTATGTGGGGTGTGTGTGTGTGTGTGTGTGTGTGTGTGTGTGTGTGTGTGTGTGTGTGTGTGTGTGTGTGTGTGCTGGTTCTGGGGTTTGAATTCAGGGCCTGGGTGCTGTCCCTAGGCTTTTTTTGCTCAAGGCTGGTATTCTGCCACTTGAGCTACAGCTTCACTTCCAGCTTTTGGGGTAGTTCATTAGAGATAAGAGTCTCATGGAAGATCCTGCCCAGGCTGGCTTTGAACCTTAGTCCTTATATCTCAGCTTCCTGAGTAGCTAGGATTGCAGATATAAGCCACTAGTGCCCCAGCTAGATGACAAAGAAGTACTTGTCCATTCTTTGAATAATACTTCTATCCTATTTGTGTATATGACTCTCATTTATGAATACTAGATGAGGCAGGTACAGTATTCAGTTTCTGTAGATGCTGATAAGAGATTTGTGAAAGTATGTGTGCCAATTTACACATCTATCAATACAAATTAAAATTAAACATTTTATATATGTCCCAACAGGACTGTTCCATTGTGGTAATGTTTACATAACACAAAAATGATTATTTGGACTATCTTAAGGATGCAGATTCTCACTGCCCATCTCCAAAGGTTTCTCATTGCACGCTGCCCATCAATAACTCCCCATGCTCATAGCCTACTAGTGCATGGTTCTTATCATTTTATATTCTGTTCTCTATGAATTTGTTCTGGATACCTAATGTAAAAAGAATTTTATAAAATACGTCATTTATGTCTGATTTATTTCACTTAACATCTTCAAAATTCATCCAAGGATCATAATTTTTATTTTTAAAGCTGAGTAATATTCCATCTCATAGTATTACACAATTTATTTTACCCATTTCTTTGTTGATGGATATTGGGTTCTACTACTTTAAGGCTATTGAACAACATTGCTATGAACATTGATGTATAGATATCTGTCCAGGCTCTGACTGTCAACATTTTTTAAATACCTAGATTTGAATTGCTGAATTATTTGGTAAGTCTTTATTCAACTTTTTATGGAATCACTATACTTGCTATGTTGACTATCGCATTTTACATTCCCATGAGCAATATAAAACAATTCAAATTTTTCCACTTCCTCAACCAATTATCTTTTTAAAGGTTTAATCATTCTTGTGGGGATATAAAGAAATCTCACAGTTCTAATTTCATTAATGGTTGATAATATTAAACATCTTATCCAGCGTTTTAGTGATCAGAAGTTTATAGCAAAAGTGCCTATTTATGTGTTTTTTGACAATTTTTATTAAATTATCTTTTTCTTATCAATTTTTCCCTTTTTCAAACATATATATCATAAATATACTTTTCCTGTATATGGTGGTTTGCCTTTGAACTTTCTTATGGAACCTTCTGAGATAGAGAATTTCTTAATTCTCATGTAGTCCAGTTTATACACTGTGCGTGTGTGTGTGTGTGTGTGTGTGTGTGTGTGTGTGTGTGTGTGTGTACTGGTCCTTGGCTTGAACTCAGAGCCTAGGTTTTACTTCTCAACTTTTTCACTCAAAGCCAGCACCCTACCACTTGATCCACAGCTCCATTTGGCTTTTCTGTTGATTAATTGAAGAGTCTTTCCTGCTCAGGCTGGCTTTGAACCAGGATCCTCAGACCTCAGGCTCCTAAGTACTTAGGATGTAAACCACTAGCATGTTCCAGGCAAATTAATAGAATCTTTTAAAGCGCTTGTCTATTCCCAAGTCATAAGGATCTGTTCCTACAGACTTTTCCAACTTTATTGTTTTACTTTTCTATTTAGGTCTAAGTCCACTAGAACTCATTTCTTGCAGGGTATAAGTCACATTTTGGATGGGTTAATTTTAGGGATGCATTAATAATATGTATGTTCAAAACTAGGCAAAGAAAAAGCATAAGGCAATTATTAATAAACAGGGAACATAAAAGGTATCTTCAATGAATATGTAACCTATAAGAGATTGTTATAGTCTGTCATGCTACTCTGGTTTTCTTCTTACTCCAACATTATATATTAAGAGACCATTCTATACTGCACTTCAGGGCCATCCTGTTAGAAATCAACTGACCCTGCAGGTGTGCATTTGTTCTACCCCATCAGTCTGTCTGTACACTGATACCACACTGTGGCATTGCTGCAGCAATAGCACAAATTTTGACTTCTGACAGCTGGCTCTCTTTGTTCTTATTCAAGATTACCTTTGTCAATAATTGCTGTCTGCATTTTCCTGTACAAATCAGAAGCAGCTTATGGATTTTGCAAAAATCTTGGCTGCAATTCTGTGTGGGACTGCTAGTGACAGGTATTTAAGTCCATATTTGAACATTGTGAATATCACCTTGTTAGTCTTTGAAAGCATAAAATATGAATTGCTCCACTTGAGCACATTACAATCTGACACCTATTTTACTCAGGCTATATAAATGTAGCTGAAATTCCAAATGTAAAAAGGCACTTGTTTTCTGCATGATTTAACTGTGATATATATTTAACACATCTTGGATTGCCCTTGCTACCCTCTTGAATGGTAATATGTTAAAATTGTAAATACTAATTCATGAGTGTTGAAAAGGAAAATTTATTTAAGTGGAATGGCATCAAAAAACTATAATTTTAGACACAAAATCTGATTTAATATTCATATATATACATAATGTGTATACATAATTAAAGGAGCCTTATCCTTTGTGGATCTGTGATGTATGTCATTTATATTATTATTATTTCAATGTTTAAAAAATGACTTATTTGTGGCCTCTGATACTTTGAGCACAGGAAATCTATGGAGCTATGTATGGAGCAAAGCAAAAACCACAAAGCTTTATCAAATGAACCATTCAGGCAAAAGAAGTAAGATTATTTCCAAGGAGATGAAATGAATTCTTGCACATACTAAGATGAGACTTGCCCTTCTAGAAAAGGGTATAGGGATACCTTAACAATATGTATGCTCAGAACTAAGCCAAAGAAAAAACAAGACAATTATAAGAGCAGGGAACATAAAAGGTATATGTAATGAATATGCACCATATAAGAAAGGAAATTTTATGTCATGTAATTTAAATGTGAATGATATGTAAATAAAGCAATGTTAAACACCTTATAATTTACCTACGCAGAAATTATTATATAATGCCTTGGATAGAATAGAAAAAGGTAAATAGGAATGAGTATGGGAATGTATATTATTAGACAGGTGATATCTCCTCTCCATAATACGATATCAAGGGCTAAATTTTCAAAATCAAAAAGTATGTCATGGGCTGGGAAGATAGCTCAGTGGTAGAGTACTTGCTTTGCATGCATGAGGCCCTAGGTTCGATTCCTCAGCAGAAAAAGCTGGAAGTGGTGCTGTGGCTCAGGTGCCAGAGCACTAACCTTGAGCTGAAGAGCTGAGGGACAGCGCCCAGGCTCAGAGTTCAGACTCCATGATCGACCAAAAAAAAAATGTCATGATGAAAATTATAGTTGAAGCCAGGCACAAGTGACTCACACCTGTTATCCTAACTACTTGGGAGGCTGAGATCAAGAAAATTGACATTTGAATCCAGCCCAAGCAAAAAAAAAAAGTCACAAGACTTTTACTTAGCCAATAACTGAACACTGTGATATGTGCCTGTCATTCTTGCTACACAGGATGAGATCAGACAGATAGATCATAGTTCCAAGTCAGCTCAGATAGAATAGTCCTTGAAACCCCATCTTAGCAGAAGGAAGCCAGATGAGGCAATGCACGCCTGTCATATGAGCTACAATAGAAAGTCTAAAATAGACAGCTCACCATCCAGATGTACCTCTTGGTACAAAGGAATATCATCAGTAATAACCAGTGCAAAAAAGGGATAGTGGTGTAGCCTAGTGGTGCAACACCTACTTTGAGTGTGAAGATCAAACACCAGTACTGTAAAAAACAAAAACAAAAAAGGCAGAGAAAAGGAATATAGTTGAGAT
>NW_012279075.1:0-1110 GCF_000151885.1 Dipodomys ordii
TGAGATTCTTATCTCCAATAAACCACCAGAAAACCGAAGTGGTGCTGTGGCTCAAATGGTAGAGTGCTAGCTTTCAGCTGAAGAGCTCAGGAACAGTGCCCAGCGGGCCCCCCAATGTTCAAGCCCCATGACCACCACCACCACCAGCATCTAACATATATATGGCTGATAAATCACATTAACAAGTGTGGTATATTATCTTTCCTTACTACAAAATAAATAGCAGGGAAATGGAAGATGGATTGGATAGTGAGGAAAAGTCTTAGTTTTTCTTGTTTTGTTTTTGTTTTTTTATTTTTGGTGCCTGCCCTGGGTCTTGGATTCAGAGCCTGGGCACTGTCCCTGAGCTTTTGGGCTCAAGGCTAGTATACTACCAACTTGAGCCACAGCTTCACTTGCAGTTGTTTTGGGATTAATTGGAGATAAGAGTCTCACAGACTCTTCCTGCTGGTGCTAGCTTTGAACCCCCATCCTCAGATCTTAGTCTCCTGGGTAGCTGGGATTACAGGTATGAACCACTAGTGCCCAGCCTGTTATTGTTCAGAGGTGTAGTTTTGCTGTAGTCCAAACTAGCCTGGCCTTAAATTGAAAATCCCCCTGCCTCAGCCTTCCAACAGCTGCAAGTGTGTTAATGCCACTCCTAGCTGTTATATCTAATTTAACATTTTTTACCCTTGTCTCAAAAGCCATAAACTTTCCTATTTAAAATTTGGTTCTGAATACTTCTGCCAAGGACTTTTTGAGTATTCTCTATTTTTATTTTTCAAGACCAGCGTTCTCTTAAGTAGATGGATTGATAAAGTCTTGCTTCAGATGCCAACTTGAATTTGAATGTTGACTTAAAAGTTTTTTTCCTGGGTTCCTTATTTCAGTGATTCAGTTTGTCTTACTCTCTGTCCTTGAAAATTGTCTGTTGCCATTTGGGTACTGGTGGGGCATGCCTATAATTTACCTATTCAGGAGGCTGAGACTTGGAGGATCACAGTTTGAAGCCAGTCCAGACAGAAATGTCTGAGTGGGGGCTGGGAAGGTGGCTCAGTGGTAGAGCGCTTGCCTTGCATGCATGAGGCCCTGGGTTTGATTCCTCAGCACCACATAAGCAAAAAGAAA
>NW_012279076.1:0-2206 GCF_000151885.1 Dipodomys ordii
GAAGTAAGCCAGGCCCAAAGAAACATAGTCCCATGGTTTCCCTTATTTGCGATATCTAGTATACATATGAGTCAAGCAGAAAAGGTCAGATAATGTGATGTTAGGAAAATGAACCCTTAGATATGTATTTTAATATTTTTTTCTTTCATTCATGTGTTTCTAACGCATTTATAAGATTATTTCTTTGTTGCTTTGTATGTCCCTCCCCCACAGTATAACCCCCGCTTTCACTATATTTGATGTCAGTATAACTTGTGGAGGAGATGGGGAAAAACAAGTCGTTTAAGGATTCAGGTGGACCTGTTGCAACAATGAGAAGTACAAGTGCAATGCTTGGTAAGAAATGTATGCATTATCTTGCCCATGTAATTGTAACCCCTCTGTACAGTATGTTCACAAATAAAATAAAATAAAAAAGAAAAAAATATTAAGTATCTCTTTATTTTAAAAAATCCAGATTTGGCTTTGCTGTTATGAAACATTAGGAGTATATAATTGTTTTTGAAAAAGAACTTTATTCAAATTACAGGTATATGAATTGAGAAGAACAAATATGCTTGTATATAATTTTCATGCTCCAATTTATCTGTGGCTTCACATCTGAATAGTGACTTAAACACAAGTATTATTTCCAAAAAGGTTAATTCTTGATTGTTTTGTCCTGCATTATTCACTTACCTGTCAATCCTGTAAGTTTACAGCTTACATGGGAAGTTAGAAGGTAGAAACAGAAGGCTAAAATATATTAAGAGTCTGACATTAAGTTAATATCCAATTATTAGTGTCCTTGTACAAGAATATTATAAAGGCCTCTTACAATAAGATTAACCCAAGTCTGTCAAGTGTATAATATACAATTGTTCAAATGAAGCAAAATTAATGTGATAAAATAGGGGACCACTGATTATGCAATTTTGGTAAAGCCAATTATTCATTCTCTTTAGATAAGGCTCCTTGATTAGCTAGAAGAATATAAGCAAAGGGGAAAATCCACTCTACCTCACCCCCATCAGTGTTATTTAATCAAATAAATCACTCTAAGCCCTAGAATATTCAAGACAGACACTGTTCTGGTCATGAAAGAAAGGCTTTTAATAACTATACCAACACAACAAATAGAAACAGTGTCTTCTTAGAAAGTGGGAATACCAGCATATTAGTATACAACTCTAAGTCTAGCTACTGAGGAGACAGAGATCAGAGAGATCACTGTTTGAGCCTAGCATAGATCAAATTTTAGCAAGACTCCATCTCAACAAATTGCTGAGCATGGGGTTGTGCCTATAATTGAAACTTCACATGAGGCATGGATAAAATGATAGTTGTCCAAGGCCAGCCCCAGGCAAAAACACAAGAGACTATCTGAAAAATAACTAAAAAGAGCTGGGGGCATGGCATGGCTCAAGTGGTAAAGTACCTACCCAGTAAGTGCAAGATCCTGAGTTCAAACTCCAGTGTGTGTGTGTGTGTGTGTGTGTGTGTGTGTGTGTGTGTGTGTTTCGAGTGTAGGATACACACTCTTAGTAAAGAGAAAGTTGATAGCAGGGGTAAGGTCAATGATGAACCTTGGATGAAGATTTGGTTGTTTTAGGAAAATGCCCTTCACAGTGAAAGGAGTGTTGGAAATTTTTAATCTTTAAGGATCTTAATTTTCCACTGAAGATTTGGAATGGATAATTTCTAGAGTCTCTTTCCTAGCATAATATTCTAGGATTTCCCTCATAAACCTGACAATCCAAATTGTTAGGAATAGGAAAACACAACAAATGTTTTCTCCTTGATTTAAAAATGTTACCTTAAACATCAGAAAGTACCATATTTCCCCCCTTAAATATGAAGTATCTGAGGCCACTTTACAGATAGTATGTAAGGTTTAGCTTTAACAACCCAGGGGAGAAAAACATTCTTTTACAAAGATCTAATTATAAGCCAAAATTTTTAAAATAATTTGTAAGTAACATACATATATTTTCATAGGACTATCAAGTTTTTAATATTTTATAAGTGAAGAACTGATAAATAATTATACGTAATGTTATTTCAATCTCTTCAAAAATGACATGGACTTTCTTCTCCGTCTGAGTTTATCTACTTTTAACCTCCTAAACCTTCACTGATCACTGTTTCTCTTCCATTTCTGAAAAAATTTACTTTAAGATTTTTTTTGAGGGGGTCTGGTCATGGGGCCTGAACTCTGGGCCTGGGC
>NW_012279077.1:0-1375 GCF_000151885.1 Dipodomys ordii
GCCCTGGGTTCGATTCCTCAGCACCACATAAGCAAAAAGAAAAAAGCCGAAAGTGGTGCCATGGCTCAAGTGGTAGAGCGCTAGCCTTGAGCTGAAGAGCTGGGGAACAGCGCCCAAGCCCAGAGTTCAGGCCCCACGACTGGACCAAAAAAAAAAAAAGTTTTCACAATGTCTGAATGAAAAAAAAACCCAAAAGCTCAAGAATAAGATAAAGAGCTATTAAACAAAAGGAGTATCACTTTCTTAGAACTAGCTTAACTCACCTGGTATATCAGAACTATTAAACAACAGAGAATATAGAATACCTTAAGTATTCAAACATTGAAAAAACACAGTAGTAAAATAAAACACCCATGAACTACCATCTAACAGGAAACTAGATGTTTTCTTGTTTTCTTTTTCTTTTTTTCTTTTGCCAGTTTTGGGACTTGAACTTTGGACCTGGGTACTTTCCCTGAGCTTCTTTTTTTTCTTTTGTCAGTTGTAGGTCTTGAACTCTGAGATAAGAGTCTCACGGATGTTCCTACCTGGGTTGGCTTTGAACCACGATCCTCAGATTTCAGCCTCCTGAGTAGCTAGAATTACAGGTATGAGCTACTGGTGCCCAGCTCCCTGAGCTTTGTTTGCTCAAGGCTAGCACTCTACCACTTAAGCCACAGTGTCACTGCTTTTTTCTACTTATGTGGTACTAAGGAATCAGACCCAGGGCTTCGTGCATGCAAGGCAAGCATTCTACCACTAAGCCACATTCCCAGCTTGAACTAGATGGTTTCTAAAGAGGATGGACCAACATTGGTTATTCCTCTTCTTAAAGCAAGGCAGATGGTTCATAATAGCATTTACTCAGATTTTTAGATGTCTCCTATATTGTTACAGCTAAAATGGTTGACTATAGATTCATTTTCCTTGTAGATCCTGTTTTGTACACTGGTATATTTCATCTCTTTTTTTCTTTTTGTTGTGAGACCGGGACTCAAACTTGGTACCTGACACTTTGCTCACTGGCTGCTGCTCTATTAACTAAGCCAAACCTCCAACTCCAATAGGTATATCTCAGAAAAAGAGAACTAAATAGAAGAAGGCCTCCTTTCTATTATGTAAGTTTCACATTTAAAACACTAAAAACAAAAACAAAAACCAACAAATAAAAACAGAGGCTGAGGTGTAGTTCATTGGTAAAGTGCTTGCTTATTATATACAGTGTCTGTATTTGACCCACCCAGCACCAGAAAACAGTAACTGCAGTTTTTCTTTTTTTCCTTTTTTTTTGGGGGGGAGTCCGGTTGTGGGGCCTGAACTCTGGGCCTGGGCGCTGTCCCTCAGCTCTTCAGCTCAAGGCTAGCGCTCTACCACTTGAGTCACAGCGCCACTTCTG
>NW_012279078.1:0-1189 GCF_000151885.1 Dipodomys ordii
TGTGTGTGTGTGTGTGTGTGTGTGTGTGTGTGTGTGTGTGTGTGTGTGTGTGTGTGCGCGCACGCACGCATACTAGTCGGGGGCTTGAATTCGGGACCTGGGTACTATCTGAGCTTTCCTTCTTCTTCTTTTTTTTTTGGGTCCGGTCGTGTGGCCTGAACTCTGGGTCTGGGTGCTGTCCCTCTTCAGCTCAAGGCTAGTGCTCTACCACTTGAGCCACAGTACCACTTCCGGCTTTTTTCTTTTTGTTTAGTGGTGCTGAGGAAATCAAACCCAGGGCCTCATGCATGCAAGGCAAGTGCTCTACCACTGAGCCACCTTCCCAGCCCCTGAGCTTTCCTTCTTAAAGCTTGCATTCTACAGCTTGTGCCACAGCTCCACTTCTGGTTTCTTTTTTTAAAAAAGAAAAAAATGGAGATTAGAGTCTTACAGACTTTCCTATTCAGGCTGACTTCAAACTATGATCCTCAGATCTGAGGACCATAATCTGGATTATAGGCCTGAGGCACTAGTGCTCAGCTTATGTTCACTCTTTTGTAGTTTGTTCTTCTCAGACTCAATAATCTTACCTGTTTGTCTACAAGCTTGTTGATTCTCTTATGTCCTCAAATATGATTTGAATCCTTCTTGTGGATTTTATTTTATTGTACATTTTTATGCCTCTTCATTAATATTTCTACTTTTTCATACATATATACTATTTGTTTTCTCTGTGTCTTCCTTTAGTTGTTTGAGCACTGTTAAGACTATTGTTTTAAAATCCTTTGTAATTCCATTATCTAGCTTTCGAGGGCATAGTCTCTATTGATTTGGAATGGCCCACTCTGAGTGAGTTATATGTTCCCACTTTTGTCATTATTGTTGTTCTGGGGATAAAACTTAGGGCTTTGTGCATGTTGAGCAAGTACTTTACCACTTTGCTTAGACCTGTGTATGTATGTGTGTGTGTGTGTATGTGTGTGTATGTGCGTGCGTGTGTGTACACATGTGTGTGTATAAACTGGATATTTTTTCCTTAAAATATGGATATTAAATTATCTCTTAGAACAAGAACAACAGATCAGGCCTCAACTTTTATGCTGTAAAGATTTCAGCTAGGGGCTGGGAAGGTGGCTCAGTGGTAGAGTGCTTGCCTTGCATGCATGAGGCCCTGGGTTCAATTCCTCAGCACCACATAAGCAGAAAAAGC
>NW_012279079.1:0-1420 GCF_000151885.1 Dipodomys ordii
TTATTTGTAGCCTTTTTTCAAACAAAATGCCTCAGATGCTATACAGTGATTCATAGTCCTATTGACCAGAAATTTCACATTGTTTGAGTTTAGCCACCATAGCCACAATGCTTTCTTTTTCTTTTCTATTTTTTTCTTTGTTGTTTTTGTTGTTGTTGGAAGAGCTGATGACCAAACTCAGGGCCTTGCATTTGCCAGGCAAGTGCTCTTGCACTGAGCTAAATCTCCAATCCCCACCCACCATGCTTTCTAGATATTTTTTTTCTTCAAGCAACTGTCTCTGTAAACTTCAATGTATATTGTTGAAAATACGCATATATTCTCCTTATTTTGCTGATGCATTATCAACAGCAATATAAATTGCAATTCAGAAACTGAGCTCTCATGTTTCTATAAAAAAAAAACAACTAAACATTCATCCTGGTACAACAACAACAACAAAAAGCTAGGAACTAGGGTCATAGAATTCGCTGATTTCCCTTACAGAA
This sequence comes from Dipodomys ordii, assembly GCF_000151885.1. Classification (NCBI taxonomy): domain Eukaryota; kingdom Metazoa; phylum Chordata; class Mammalia; order Rodentia; family Heteromyidae; genus Dipodomys; species Dipodomys ordii. The sequence goes on from NW_012279079.1 coordinate 489, forward strand.
ATTGTTCAACAGTCTATAAGACTCATCCATTATCCTCCTTCCGATACTTGCTTAAATGTTTCCTGACCACTTCATGTGAAATTAAAAGGCGCAACATCAGACATCTCTCTTGTCTCCTTCCTTGCCACTTATCATTATCTGATTTTCTAAGCACTTACTTTTGGAAAGTGATGGCCACATTTATATCTGAATTCTTTTTTTGTTTATTATGTTTAGTATGTTTGCTATGTAATTCCCAACAATATAGCAGAGACAGAACGAAGTAGATATTCTCCAAACATTTATTAAATGCATTATTTTGAAAATACACAGCAACTTCAAACAATTTTGCCACATTAAAAGGAAACTCCATGTCTATTACTTTACAGAATTCACTGAGAAAGCAAATATACGAAAGAACATTTTTATCTACCTAATCAAAATATTGCCTTTGGTGAGTACATGGACATTTTCTTTTGGCCAACACCATTGTTATTAACAGAACCAATTACACAAATAGCATAGCAGACACCTCGGTTCATCCTTCTAAGAAGCCTACAGTTCTGCTCCTCCCTGTTGCCAGCATCTCCCCCTTCTACATAATAGGCAGCCTTCTTCTTCATTCGACCTCGTGGAGCAGATAACTTGAAGGGCCACAGGCCTTTACTTGCATCCTTGAAGCACTTTCCAGCTGCATAGATCCCACAACTCAGATCCTGCATTCAGATGGTGCCATATTTGCATTTGAGATCGAGCGATCACAGCATTGTCTGTTAAGACAATGTACTTCTTACGGACTTTGCCACAACCAGGCTGGTAGATTAGCTCATTTACTGACTTCAGGTTTGGGTACCCCCAACATTTAATGGTTGTTATTATTTCTGTCAAAACATTAAATAGTTGTGATTTATCAATTTTGTCTTCATTTTACTCTATGAAGAATTTTCTTCTGC
>NW_012279080.1:0-2920 GCF_000151885.1 Dipodomys ordii
TTTCTTTTTGCTTATGTGGTACTGAGGAATCGAACCCAGGGCCTCAGGCATGCAAGGCAAGCGCTCTACCACTGAGCCACCTTCCCAGCCCCTATAATTCCTATTTTTAAAACAGCCATGATAATACAATAACAGCTATAATTTACTGAGCCTATACTGTGAGCCAGAAATCTGTCAACATCTGTGTAAGTTAGCTAACGTAAACCCCACAACCCTTGAGACAGGTATTATGTTTCCAGTATACAGTTGAAGAAATTGAGTAACTTGTCAAAGACTACCCAGCTAGTGAGTATTGGGACTTGAACTCAGAGCCTAGGTGCCATTCCTTAGTGCTTTGTACTCAAGGCTAGTGCACTTGAACCACAACTCCACTTCAGGATTTTTTTAGTGGTTAATTGGAGATAAGAGTCCCATAAACTTTTCCTGTTCAGCTTTTCAAAGCTGACTTTGAACCACAATCATCAGATCTTAGCCTCCTGAGTCGTTAGGATTACAGGTCGGAACTGCTGGCACCTGGCTTAGACTCAGGGTTTGAATCTGTAATGTCTCTGTCAGTACATGGATTCCCCAACCTAGGAATGTGTCTTCTCCCACAATTGTTCAACCCCAAATCAATCTTCATGCCTCATCCATTGGCAGTTTGGAAGGCTAGTACTTGGTCCTGAGGAAGGTTGCGAATGATGGATGCTGATGTCAGCTTGAACTGCCCAATCAAAAGCCCTAGAATCCTATATACTCAGGACATAACTAGGATTCATGTTTGAGGTATCTATTAAAGGACTCTGTGTATGATCACCAAAATTCACACAGTACAAACTACAAAGAGAAAAGTTGATCTATGGCTTACCCATCTGATAGAATGTATCGTACCTAATAAATGTCATATGGTCACAAAAATATTTAATAAAAGAAAGATTGTTTCAAATTAAATCAAGGGCTGGGAGGCCACACCTGTAATCCTAGCTACTCAGGAGGCTGAGATCTGAGGATCATGGTTCAAAGACAGTCCCGGGCAGAAAAGGCCCTGCGAGACTCGTATCTCAAATTAATTACTTAAAAACTGGAAGTTGTGCTGTGGCTTAAGTGGTAGAACACTAGCCTTGAGCACAAAGAGGCTCAGGGACAGTGTCCAAACCCTGAGTTCAAACCCCAAGACTGACAAAAAAATTAAAACAAGGAATGAAATAACATAAAGAAGAAAAGAATAACGTTTTTATTTAATATGTACATATGAACCAGGCACCAGTGGCTCACACCTGTAATACTAGCTACTCAAGAGGCTGAGATCAGAGGACTGTGGTTTGAAGCCAGCCTGAGCAGGAAAGTCCATGAGACTCTATCTCCAATTAACCATCAAAAATCCAGAAATGGAGTTGTGGCTCAAGTGGTAGAGCACTGGCCTTGAGCAAAAAGCTCACCAACAGCATCCAGCCCCTGAATTCAAGCCTCAGGACCATTACAGAAAAAGAAATATGTGTATATTTATTATGCAATAAACTTAAATAATATTTACAAGAAGCATGATTATTTCATGTTCATGAAAAGTAAGTCATTAACTCATTTAGGGTGGAGATTGTCTGGCTCATGGGCTGTACAAGGCCTGGAAAATCATTTGGTACACGACTAGACAGACACATATGCTTCTAGTCAGCTGCCATGATCATCTGCCTATTTTGTTAATTTTCTGTGGCCAGTGAATAATGTTGTTAATAGCCAATCATCTTTGGCATAAAAAAAAAGGTTTGCAATCTCCTTAATGGCTTACTTCAAATAAAAAATAAGCAGAGCTTAAATTTTCTCAAGAGGGCTGGGCTGGGAAGGTGGCTCAGTGGTAGAGGGCTTGCCTCACATGCATGAGGCTCTGGGTTCGATTCCTCAGCACCACATAAACAAGCTGGAAGTGGCACTGCGGCTCAGGTGGTAGAGTGCTAGCCTTGAGCTGAAGAGCACAGGGAGAGTGCCCAGGCTCAGAGATCAAGCCCCATGACTGACAAAAAGAAAATTCTCAAGAAAAGTTTACTAAGTCCAATGAGCTTATGCTTCTGGAAGCAGAATTTCTCACATTTTCATTTTGCAAACCCTGCAGATTTTCTCCAGCATTTTCTTCAAGGTAGAATGCTAACATTCAAACAGACCGAGTGGTATGTTAGCCTCACTGGTTAAAAAAAAAGTCCAATGGCTGTATCTCATTCCTTTTCAAATCACTGGGATTTTACCTTGGTCTAGAGTGAGGCAATCACTTTAGGAGTCACCAGAGATGGGTAGAAAAGGGAGAAATTTGCCCTACAGAGAGGCATTGGATCTACTGCTGATGGAAAAGGTTCCATGTTTCACTCAACCCTGTTAGAATTTCCTGCTGGGCCTCAGTAATTTGGAAAATTCAAGGAGGAGGAGGAAAAGCAGGAGGAGCAGGAGGTGGGAAAGGGAGGAGAGACAGGAGGGAAGGAAGAAGGGGAACAGGAATGAAGGATATATTTGATCCATGCTCCTCTGAAGTCCATGCTCATGAATATATTTTTTCATTGTCAGCACAACCTAGAACAAGGAAATCTGTATAACAATGCATTTGTGGCATTGCTGGATCATAGGGGAGCTCTGTGCTTAGTCTTTTGAGGAACCTCCAGACTGCTTTCCAGAGTGATAGAACCAGTTTACATTACCACCAACAGTGTAGTAGCATTCCCTTTTGTCCATATCCTTGCCAGCGCCTGTTATTATTTGTTCTTTTGATAATGGCCATTCCAACTAGGGTGAGGTAGAATCTCATGTAGTTTTGATTTGCATTTTTTATGGCTGGAGATGTTGAACATTTCTCTTTTTTTTGAAATTTTTTTGTATTGTGAAAATACTGTACAGAGGGGTTACAATTACATGGGCAAGATAATGAGTACATTTCTTATCATGCATTCCCATTCCTTCC
>NW_012279081.1:0-2424 GCF_000151885.1 Dipodomys ordii
GCAAAAAGAAAAAAGCCAGAAGTGGCACTGTGGCTCAAGTGGTAGAGTGCTAGCCTTGAGCTGAAGAGCTGAGGGACAGTGCCCAGGCCCAGAATTCAGGCCCCATGACCGGACCAAAAAAAAAATGTATTCTTCTATGTTTTCTTTCAAGAGTTTAATAGTTTTAAGTTTTTCATTAGAATTTTTGGCATATTTGGTGTGGATTTGGGTATATGACATAAGATAGGTAATGGTTCAATTTTATTACTTTGAGCATTCCGTTTCTCTAGCATCATTACTTGAAATCATCAATAATCTTTTCGTATTGCTAAACCTACCACACTGCTGTGTCCTTTGTAACCTGATCAGCACATCCCTGAGTCTGCACATCTGATACTAACACCAATATTGATCCAGATCCATAAAAGGAAGAAAACAAAATTCCCCTCTGTATTTTTTACTGGCTCTGTAACTTTACTTACAGCATTCCAGCATTCTGAGACTTGTTTTCCCACCCCACCCATTAGTCTAAAAAGAAGTATCATGAAATGTAAGTAGTTTTGTTAATGATTACTAAGTGGTACAATTATGTAAATAACTAGTGACTTCAGTGCCTGGGTTTCTTGGGAAAACCTTAAGTATAACTAGAAATAAACAATCACCATTTCCACATTTGTCCAGTTAAGCTAGATTTCTAAACATTGCTCTTTGAGGGACTGGCAATAGGTTCTAGCCCAGTTAGTAGCAAGTTGTGACTAGCACTGAAGACCCATCAACAGCATCAGAGATTCTGTTTTGTCTGTTTTACCCATATAAGCCAATACAAATCCTTATAATGACTACAGAGTCTTGTGGGAGGGGCTTCACATATCCACTAGCAGAACAAAGGAAATCCCATTGTTCCAGGGCCATTTCCTAACCTTAACTGAAATCACTGGTATTGAGACATGAAGAGAATGCAGGCTTGCTCAGACTCAAGAAAAATTAGAATCTACTATAGGCTCCAAATTGGAGGCCAATCTGGGATTCTGCATCTTCCAGCAGTCTTAGCCTCCCTGAAACAGAAAGAAGCAATTCAGTCTAAGAAAGCTTCCGGGTCATCTTACCCACTCTCTTTACACATTTCCCTGCCTGCCCTCAGCACAATCAAATGTTTCTGAAATCAGGGAGCTCCACCTTATTTGAGGATTTTACTTTTGAACACAACAACAAAAAGAATGATTATAAATGCCTGCCCCTCTGCTCTAGGTAAGAAAGGAAAAAACCTAATTTCTGGTGTTGTGTTGAAACATCCAAAATATCACAACACTGGTTAGTCTTTCAATCAAAAGGAACTAAAGTCAGAATAAAATGTTCCGCCTGTTTCTGAGCAAAGGCTTATGGAAATAAAAAGTCAGTTTGACATTGTTGATAACTCTGGATTCATCACTGCTTCAAAGGAGCAACCTAACCCAGCTCAAAATCTTTTCCTGGAAGCATTGTGGCAAGGACTGTCAATGCTAACTTACAAAAGAAGAAATCAACTGCAGTGGAGAAAAAAACTGCTGATAGGGAATTAAGATCAGTATTTCTATCCTCCATGGTAGCTTTCTTTAGTTGATAAAAAGAAAAGAAAAGATAAAATAAGGAGGGAAAGAAAGGAGAGAAGAAAAAAAACTAAAGCCCAGTTTTATCCTTAGAGAGGTATGTGATATATATATATACACATTGGAATTCTATGCTTCCACCAGGATGACATCACCCATTCATAAGGAAATGGAAAGACTTGGAAAAATCATATTAAGTAAAATAAGCTAATCCCAAAGAAACATAGGCTCCATGGTTTCCCTTATTTGTAATAATGAGTATAAGTCTAGGATAGTCCTAGCAGAAAATCACAATAGCTCAATAACTATGCACATATGACTATATAAAATGATGCTCATCCAAATAAACTCCAAGATATAGAAACAAGAAGCTTTTGTTAGCAGACACTCTGAAAACATTACAGGATGGAATAGGAGAAACCCTAAGTCTCCTTGGCAAAGGCCGAAATTTTCTTAAAAGAGACCCGGAAATACAACAAATCAAAGGAAGGTTGGACAAATGGGATTGCATGAAGCTACAGAGCTTCTGCATGGCAAAGGACATAGCTAGCAAGATCAATAGAAAGCCCACGGATTGGGAGAGGATCTTCACTTGCCATACAACGAACAAGGGTATCATATCTAAAATATACCTGGAACTCAAAATAATTAAATCCCCCAACAACAACTCCTCAAAGAAACAACTGCCCAATAAATAAGTGGACTAAAGACTTAAAGAGAAACTTCTCTGAAGAGGAAAGAAGGATGGTCAATAAACACGTGAAGAAATGCTCAACCTCCCTAGCCATAAAAGAAATGCAAATCAAAACAACATTGAGATACCACCTCACCCCAGTTAGAATGGCTATAATCAAAAACT
>NW_012279082.1:0-1168 GCF_000151885.1 Dipodomys ordii
CAAGGCAAGCACTCTACCACTGAGCCACCTTCCCAGCCCATCCTGAGCTTTTTCAAGGCTAGCACTCTACCACCTTGAGCCACAGCACCACTTCCAGTTTTCTGGTGGTTAATTGGGGATAAGAGGAATCTTATGGATTCTCCTGCCCAAGCTGACTTCAAACTGCAATCCTTAGATCCTGAGTAGCTAGGATTACAGACTACATTGCATTTTTTTTGTCTTTTCTTTTTTGGTACTGGAGCTCAAACCCAGGAGGTTGCACTTGCTAGGTCTGCATCCCAACCCTACATTGGATTCTTGACTGCATTCTTCCCCTTTTTTCCTCTTCTTTCGTCCATCCTTTTCCTTTTTATTTTTGGCAGTTCTGGGGCTTGAACTCAGGGCCTTGTGCTCTCACCTTGTTTTTCTCATAGCTGGAGCTCTGCCACTCAAGCCACACCTCCAGTTCTGGCTTTATGCCAGTTCATTGGAGATAGGAAGTTTTTTCTGCCTGGGCTAGCTTTGAACCATATGATCCTGCAGAGCTCAGTCTCCTAAGTAGCTAAGATTACAGGAGTGAGCCACAGGTATCTGACAAAGAAGTATCACCTTAAGGGTGATCTTGGTCATCCACACAAGTGGCACTGTGAACATGAAATATAATATAAGCCCTCTGGTGAAAAGCAATGTCTCTACCTTCGCTCCCCAAACTAGCGGCAGGATGGCCAGGTTTGGGCAGCAGAATGGAGAGAGTGTCTCAAGGGTTGAACCCTCATGAAATTAAGAGACCCTGCACAAATAAGGGTGGGCTTGTGATGAAGTCAGAGACCAGACAGAAGGGAGGGTCTGCTTCCAGCAGGTGCTAAAGGCCAGGAGCCTCATAGAAGGTGTCCACTGTGGCTAGGTGCAGATCCTGGCTCTCTCCTCTGCATTGTTCTGAAGCCCTTCTCTGCCAAGAGTCTAGAGAGGGGCTTGGACAGGAGTAGCCTGGACATTGGGGGTCGGAGGAGAACAGCACTGGGAAGGGGATGATGGATATAAGTTTTGTGACTTGCAGCATGACCTAAACTTAGGAAGTACTTGGGGACTACTGGGATTTAGAAGAGAGGATCCCTTTGATTCTTAGGAGAAATCCTCATTGTGTGTGTGTGTGTGTGTGTGTGTGTGTGTGTGTGTGTGTGTGTGTGTG
>NW_012279083.1:0-3023 GCF_000151885.1 Dipodomys ordii
AAAGCCAGAAGTGGCGCTGTGGCTCAAGTGGTAGAGTGCTAGCCTTGAGCTGAAGAGCTGAGGGACAGCGCCCAGGCCCAGAGTTCAGGCCCCACAACCAACAAAAAACAAACAAACAAAAACCACGTTCTCAGTTGGGGGCTCACACCCATCATCCCAGCCACTAGGGGCTGAGATCTGGAGGATCGCGGTTCAGAGCCAGCCTGGGCAGGAAAGTCCGTGATATTCTGATCTCCCGTGAGCCACCAGAAAACCGGAAGTGGTGCTATGGCTCAAAGTGATAGAGCACCAGCCTAGTGTGAAAAAGCTCAGGGACAGTGCCCAGGCCCTGAGTTCAAGACCCAGGACCAGAGCGCATGGTACCAGTCTCCACATCTGCTAGGGTGGAAGAAGGACGCGCTGGCTTCCTTTGAACCCTCTCTGGACTGGGCAGAGGTGAGAGAGCCCGTCCCCGTGGGCTCTTCCGTGTCCCAGCCTGGAGATCTAAACACCAGAGCGAGTGAACCCTGAAGCCTGCCCCCACCCCCATAAACAGCCACGCCAGGTGAAGGCGGAGTGCATGCTGGGCTAAGCGATGACCCGTCACAACAGCACATCTGGTTTCTGCTCTGCTTGGCAGCTGCCCTCCCCACTGGAGGCTGCTGGCAGGCGTGATGTGGCGTGGCAGGCGTGGCGTGGTAGGAACAGTCCTCCCCTCAGCTGTGGATAGTCAGGTGGGAGAAATAGTTTGGTCTCCATGGTTCACCAGTCACTCCCGTGGCTTTTGGACATCACAGAGCAGCCAAGAGGAGATGCAGAGTGTGCCATGACACAGAACAGAACAGAGGTGCCCGGGGCAGCCGCATACGCCTGGATCTAGCTCAGGTGGTGGTGTCCAGGCAATAAAGGCATGGGCACGCCCATTCTTTTTTTTTTTTTTTGTCAGTCATGGGGCTTGAACTCTGGGCCTGGGCGCTGTCCCTCAGCTCTTCAGCTCAAGGCTAGTGCTCTACTACTTGAGCCACAGTGCCACTTCCGGTTTTCTGGGGGTTCATTGGAGATAAGAGCCTGGGCTGGCTTTGAACCACGATCCTCAGATCTCAGCCTCCCACATAGTTGGGATGATAGGTGTGAGCCACCAGTGCCCGCTACACCCAGCGTGTTTACGACTGAAAGTCCACCATCCACAGCCATGGGGTGAAGGCAACACGGGGGCCCCTCTGGAGAAGGTGGATGTGGGGCATCCCAAATTGCAGGGCCCACACCTGACCCCATCTCTCACAGGGAAGTTGTGGGGCCTGGGCTGGCTCGGGGATCTGGACCCAGCCGGCTGGAGTACAAGGTGAAGCTCCAGCTTTATCAAAGGATCGTAGAGTAGTCAGGAAAGCAAGATGACTGAGAAAGAGACAGGAACAGCTCTCCAAGGCCCAGGGAAGACAGAAAGAGAACAGAGACACCGTCCTGGGTCTCATTGCCAGGGGGACCAGCCTCACTGTGGGAATGTCTGGATCCCTATATATAACTTATCAGGTCCCAGTGTATTTATTTATTTATTTTTGTCTTTTACCATCCAGCATGTTTGCTAGTAGATTTATAGACACATTCTAGTTACCACACAGGAGGGAAATCATGCAAACCTATGTTTCTCTGGGTCTGGCTTACTTCACTTAATGTGATTTTCCCCCCCAAGTTTTACATTTCCTTACAAATGGTACAATATCATTCTTTCTGATAGAGGAGTAGAATTTCACTGTGTATCCACACCACATTTTCTTGATCCATTCATCCACCGAGGGGCATCTGGGCTGATTCCCTATCTTGGCTATAGTGAAAAATGCTGCAGTGGACATGGTTGTGCTGGTGGCTTTAGTGTGGCCTGGTGTGTGGTCGATTGGATAAATACCCAGGCGTGGAATGGCTGGGTCAGAGGCGAGCTCTGTGTTTAGTCTTTGAGGAACCTTCATACTAAGCAGCCTGTTTTTTTTTTTTTCCAAAATTTTTATTGTGATTAAGTGGTTACATAATCTCCCAAATTTCACAGTATTGTGGGATGGTGATGCTCAGTTAAAGTCACAAACACATTCTAACTTTCATGGGGCAAATTGTCTATCATGGTCTATAACATTTATGAGTTCTATGAGCTTTGCAATAATTATTTCTTCCACACTGGGTGGTATGTACATTTCTTTTGTTTTGCATAGCATCAGCTGTTCCCTCTTTCCCACTTGTTCCCTCCCTCCCATCGCTGCCATTGTGTTGCTTAGTTCATTTTGGTCAATGTCCAGTGCAGCTGATGGGTCCTGCTGTTATGTTTTTCCCTGATTCCCTCTAGTTCTGTGTCCTCCTCCTGGTTTCCCTTCAGTGTGCATATATATACCATATATGTGATCAGCAGCATGGGGTTATTTAGTAGTGATTTGGCCAGATGAGTGGAAGTCCTTTGTTTCTTAAGTCCTGTTAATTTTGTCGTATCACCTAACGTTTTGGATTTAACATTCACTTATCAGGGAGACCATGTGCCATTTGTCTCTTTGCACTTGGCTTACTTCGCTCAACATGATTTCTTCTAGCTCCATCCATTTTCCTGCAAATTCCATTATTTTGTGCTTTCTAATGGCTGCATAATATTCCATTGTGTAGAGATACCACAATTTTTGGATTCATTCATCCGTGGTGGGACATCTGGGTTGTTTCCATATCCTAGCTATTGTGAACAGTGCTGCAATAAACATGGAGGTGCATGTGTCCTTGTATACTGGTTCCTGTTGTTCAGGATAGATGCCTAGAAGTGGTATGACTGGGTCATAAGGGAGGTCAATATTTAGCATTCTGAGGACCCTCCAGACTGCTTTCCAAAGTGGTTGCATAAGTGTACATTCCCACCAGCAGTGTAATAGGGTTCCTCTTTCTCCGCATCACCTCCAGCATTTGTCGTTGGCTGACTTGTGGATGTGGGACATTCTGACTGGGGTAAGGTGGTATCTCAGGGTTGTCTTTATTTGCATTTCCTTCACAACCAGGGATGATGAACATTTCCTCATGTG
>NW_012279084.1:0-1306 GCF_000151885.1 Dipodomys ordii
TGTGACTTAGAAATTATGTAATCACTTAATCACAATCAAAAAAAAAAAAAAGAACTTCGGGGAAGGGAGGGAGGGAGGGGATGGTAGGGGGAAAACAATGGAGGGGCTAACAATGTTCAAGAGGAAGTGTACTCATTACCTCACTCATGTAACTGTAACCCTCTGTATAGTATCTTTACAATAAAAAATTAAAAAAATGTCGCTATTAATACCATTATACAAAGGAAGTATTTGAGGACAAACATTAAAGCAACTTGTGCAAGACCGCATGACTGGTGAAAGGTTAAGCTGAGAGGTTAATCTAGAAAGCCTAACTCTAGACTTAGGGTGAGCCACTATGCTGTGATTCTTCCTTCAGAGTTTGTGAGGAAAATCAGCACAGACAAGAGGTGAAGAGAATTAGCAAAATAGTCCAGGGGGAATTTGATTTCATGGCCTCAATTCCTCAAGCAGCCACTAGATGGAAACAGAGGCTCAGTACAACAAGACTCAATCAAGACCTTACAATAAGAACCCTTGGGGTGGATATGCGTGGGAAAACTTGTACCATTTTTCTACAAATCTAAGAAATATTTAAAAGTCAAATGTAAGTCTTTTTCATTAGGGAGGAATATACTGGGGATTGGATATAAGGCTCCATAAGCTCTCTACATGTTCTAAGTCCTCAAACATAACTTACAGGCAAAGGTGAAATATGTAATTTTTCCATTAATTCCTTCTACATAGTCTCAGTTTTTTTTCATGAAAAGCATGGCCTTGTTATGGACATAAACATATATATATATTTTTTTTATATATACTTATATAAATATCAGTTTCCATCCTTTTTCTCTGATGATTTTCTTTTCAAAAAATGAAAACAATAACAATTCAAGTCAAGAATAAAGTTCAATGGTAATTTTGGGAAGTACTTGTGGCATTGGGCTGTAATTGGATGATATTGATCTAAGGAATCGAGCATTACAGCCTGCTGTTTGCATTAGGACTCTGACCTCATAAAATTCCCGAGAAGTCACAAGAAGCAAATACGAAGAATTACTAAGCCCCCACTCTAGCTGCTACTTATCCCAGTCTGGAGTCTGATGGGCAGTGACCAATTATTTAGTCTCAAGAAGTAAGAGAAGCTCTTCTTTTATTTAAATCCTACCCCTCCTCAACAAGAATATTACTATATGTGTATTCTAATAGCTTTGCTCAACTTCTATCCCTCTATTAAACTTTCTTTTTAATATTTAAAAATATTACCTTTAAGTACTTGTACAAAAGGGTTTTTATTCAACAGGTCAGTTAATTAGCACAGTACATC
>NW_012279085.1:0-4527 GCF_000151885.1 Dipodomys ordii
GCCACTTCCGGTTTTCTGGTGGTTTATTGGAGATAGGAGTCTCACGGTCTCTCCTGCCTGGGCTGGCTTTGAACCGCGATCCTCAGATCTCAGCCTCCTGAGTAGCTAGGATTACAGGCGTGAGCCACCAGCGCCCGGCACTGTAACCTCTCTGTACATCACCTTTACAATAAAATAAAATTTAAATAGGGAATGGAGAGGAGCCAGACCAGAAGAGCCCCTCCTGCCCCAAGCCCCCCCCCCACAGCCCCAGAGAGGCCCCGCCCCCAGAGAGGCCCTGCCCCTGGCACCACCTAGGGCTCTGTCCAGAGAAGCAGGAAGTCCAGCCTTTTCCAAATTGGTGCTAGGGATGGAAGCCAGGGCCTGTGGGAGCTCCCGCAGCAGGTGCCCAGGCACTGAGGCCCTGGGAACTGGGAGCTGGGAGCTGGGAGGGAAGTAATCAGGTAATTATTACTATTGTTAATTTTTTTGTTTTGTTTTTGTTTTTTTGGGTCCGGTTGTGGGGCCTGAACTCTGTGCCTGGGTGCTGTCCCTCAGCTCTTCAGCTCAAGGCTAGCGCTCTACCACTTGAGCCACAGCACCACTTCCGGCTTTTTTACTTTTTGCTTATGTGGTACTGAGGAATCGAACCCAGGGCCTCAGGCATGCAAGGCAAGTGCTCTACCACTGAGCCACCTTCCCAGCCCCTATTACTGTAAAATTGTTATTATCATGATTGTTATTTTGACATGTCTTATACCAAGAATTTCTTTTTTTTTTTGCCAGTCCTGGGGCTTGAACTCAGGGCCTTGGCACTGTCCCTAAGTTTCTTTTGCTCAAGGCTAGCACTTTACCACTTGAGCCACAGCACCACTTCTGACTTTTTTCTGTGTATGTGGTACTGAGGAATTGAACCCAGGGCTTCATGCATGCTAGGCAAGCACTCTACCACTAAGCCACCTTCCTAGCCCGAGTTTACTTTTTAAATTATGGTGGGTTGTTTGTGCCAGTACTGGGGCTTGAACTGAGGGCCTCATGTCTGTGAACACATCTGTACTTCTGCGTGAATGGTGAACGTTTGTTTCTTTTTTATTAGACCAAATCACCCTCAAGGATTCCTCGGGAGTCGAGTATAATCAGATTTGGTTTTTAACATGCTTTTAAAGTAAAGAAATAAATACAATCAAAGCGTATAAAAGGCAATCATTAGGGACTGGGCATGGCCACATAACTTCAAAGTAATAGCTCCATTATGGGGAGGGGCACTGGGCTTGGGGCCCGGCCCCTTCCTTTCCATTGGAAGGGTGAAGGGTTGCTGGGAGAGCTGGGCATCTCAGTAAAAGCTTTTGCAGCTACCATTTAACCTCCATTTATGAAGAAATAAAGCGAAATTGATACCGATTCAGCCTGCTTGGGGGGAGGCTGTGTTCGGTAAAAGCCCTGTTCCTGCCATTTGCTAAGTGGCCTGTCACTTTGGGAAGGGCTGTTGTTGATAAAGATAAAGCTTTATAGCGCTGGTATTCGCTGGTTACCACAACCTAATGTAGCATTTTCATTTTGGAGCAATTATTGTTAATGTCTGCCACGAAAATTGTCATTAAATACCATTTTAAAATCCATTCAATTTACATATGCAAAGCCCACTCTCTATCCTAGAAACTAGAACTCGCCCTTCATCATACACTCGCCCTGGAATTTCACCCGCTCAGTTTTATAGCAACTTAAGATTTTATATCAGAAGCTGATGATAATGCATGTCCCTTCCCAGCCTGTCTGACAGCAGTGGCTCGAGGGAAAACTGTAGCCTCAGGACCCCAAACTGGGGATGGGCTTTTGGAGGAGGGGGTGGTACTAGGCTTGAACTCAGGGCCTGAGTGCTGTCCCTTAACATTTTTCATTCAAGGCATTCTGATGTTTGAGTCATACCTCTACTTCCAGCTTTTTGCTGGAAGACAAGAGTCACATAGACTTCACTGCTTGGGCTGGCTTTGAACTACCATCCTTACAGCTCAGCCTCCTGAGTAGCTAGGATTATAAATTGAACCACCAGTACCTAGCAGCATTGTGGGTATTTTGTACTGCACTTAGCTCTGGTCAACCCTGAACAGTTGTAGGGCCTGAACTCTGGGCCTGGGCGCTGTCCCTCAGCTCTTCAGCTCAAGGCTAGCGCTCAGCGTCACTTCCGGCTTTTTTCTTTTTGCTTAGGTGGTGCTGAGGAATTGAACCCAGGGCCTCATGCATTGGAAGGCAAGCACTCTACCACTGAGCCACCTTCCCAGCCCCACCTCTCTGAACTTTCTAAATTCTCTCTTTTTTTTTTTTTTGGGTCCGGTCGTGGGGTCTGAACTCTGGGCCTGGGCGCTGTCCCTCAGCTCTTCAGCTCAAGGCTAGCGCTCTACCACTTTAGCCACAGCGCCATTTCCGGCTTTGTTCTTTTTGCTTATGTGGTGCTGAGGAATTGAACCCAGGGCCTCTAGCATGCAAGGCATGCACTCCACCACTGAGCCACCTTCCCCAGCCCAGCCCTCTACTATTTTAAATAAGGCCTTCCAACTGAGTGATCACCAGTGTAATGTGTGTTCAAATGTTCACTGTTTTAAATACAAACAGATCAGGTTAGCCTCTCCCTGTCTTAGGTAGATAGTAACCTGCCCGTTTCCTCCACAGGTTCTATCTATCTATCTAATCTATCTATCTAATGCTGGAGTTTGTTAGGAAGGTACGCCACCAATTGGACTGTACCCCCAGCCTATGCATTTGTTTTGTTGGTCATGGGGTTTCAACTCTAGGCCTGGGCACTGTCCCTCAGCTCTTTAGCTCAAGGAGAACACTCTACCACTTGAGCCACAGCACCACTTTTGGTTTTCTGGTGGTTAATTGGAGATAAGAGTCTCACGGACTTTCCTGCCTGGGCCAGCACTGAACTGCGATCCTCAGATCTCAGCCTTTTGAGTAGCAAGGATTACAGGCATGAGCCATTGGCACCTGATACGTTAATTTTTTTGGGGGGGAGGTCTGGTTGTGGGGCCTGAACTCTGGGCCTGTGCGCTGTCCCTCAGCTCTTCAGCTCAAGGCTAGTGCTCTACCACTTGAGCCACAGCACCACTTCTGGCTTTTTCTTTTTGCTTATGTGTGCTGAGGAACCGAACCCAGGGCCTCTGGCATGCAAGGCAAGCACTCTACCACTGAGCCACCTTCCCAGCCCACGCTGATTATTTTTGATATGAGGTCTTAAGTGCTTGCCCCAAATTGGCCTAAATCAGGATCCTCATACTTTTATACTTCCTGGAAGCTAGGCTGACAGGCATGTACTACTGTGTCTAGGTTGTTTTAAAATTGAGATTGGGTCTCCCTTACACCAGGCTAGTGATCCTCCCCATCTTTACCTCCCTAGTAGCGAGGATTACAGGCGTGAACTACCATATTCCAAATTGCGCAGGTTGTTAAAGCCAATAAAAGAAAGGTTTCTTTATAACCAACTTGGGAAAATTGCAGGTTTTTTTTGTTGGTTTTTTTTGGGGTCCGGTCGTGGGGCCTGAACTCTGGGCTTGGGCGCTGTCCCTCAGCTCTTTAGCTCAAGGCTAGCACTCTACCACTTGAGCCACAGCACCACTTTCCGGCTTTTTTCTTTTTGCTTATGTGGTACTGAGGAATTGAACCCAGGGCCTCAGGCATGCAAGGCAAGTGCTCTACCACTGAGCCACCTTCCCAGCCCCGAATTGCACAGTTTTTGAGAATCACAAAATGCCTGATTCCTGGTGTGATGCCCTATTTATAGAGGAGGAACCAGAAGTCTGGGCAAGTGATATTAAAACTTCAGACACAGTAATCAGTTGGTTGAAAGTTCTTATTTCAAACAGGAGACCAAGCTGGAGGTGTGGCTCAGGTGGTAGAGTTCCAACAGAATGAGCAAGTAGGCAAAGCAAGCGTGAGGCCCTGAGTTAAAAATCTAGTACTGACAAAAAAGTTATCCAATTACAAGAGAGTAGAAAGAAGTTCAGAGAGGCAAAGAGCGTTTTCAAGGTCACACAGGACATGAGTCAGGTCTTTCTGTTGGAGAGGGGGACAGCTCAGGCCAGCCCTGGCCCAGGCTCCTCCCTCAACACTGCACTATATTTGGACAGTGTATCCAGCACAGACAAATCCTGTGATCTGTTTTTGAGGTGTGGACAGGGCTATCAGCAGGGGCAAGGAGGCAGACTCTGCAGGGAGGAGCAGTGGCAGGAAGGTGGTATGAACAGGGATAGATAATCCAGTCCAGGAGGATGTTCCAGTGTGTCTCCAATAACCACTGAGGGCGCTAGAGGCTGGGGCACAGAAGAGCATTTCTGGCCGGGCACCATAGGCTCACGCCAGTATTCCTAGCTACTCAGGAGACTGAGATTTGAGGATCCAGGTTCAAAACCAGCCCAGGCAGGAAAGTCCATGAGACTCTTATCTCCATTAACCACTAGAAAACCAGAAATAGCACTGTGGTTCAAGTGGTAGAGCGCTCGCCTTGAGCTGAAGAGCACAGGGACAGGGCCCAAGCCCAGAGTTCAAGCCCCA
>NW_012279086.1:0-1131 GCF_000151885.1 Dipodomys ordii
GGGGGTGGGGACGGGAGGCCAGGCCAGCAGTGTTCAAGGCTGAGACTGGTTTATTTTTTATAGAAAAGGCCTCGCAGGCTTCGGCGGCTGCTGCTGCAGGCCTGGCTGAGCCCGGCGGCCAGCCGTGGGAAGGGAGATTCTTGGGCCCCACGTGGGCCAGGCGGGTGGGAACGCTGCTGGCCTGTGGTCTCACCAGCCTAGATAAATCCAAGGACACTGAGCCTCAGGGCACGGGGCCAGAGCTGAGCTGTGCAGTGGGGGTGTGGACCGAGGGATGGGGGGGTGGGGCGCTCCCTCGGGCCAGAAGTAAGACAGATGTTTTCCTCATCGCCTCGGCCCAGATGGCCCCTGACCACGGAGTCCAGGCCAGCGTGTCTGCTTGCTCCAGCCACCAGGCCCCTGGGCTGCAGACATTGTGTCCTATTGGGCTGGGGAAGGAAGGACGAGGAATACGATGGGATTCGGCCACTCTGGGGGACAGGGGGTGGCCCGCACTGACCTCCCATTCATCAGCGTCACTGAAGAGAGTGACCGGGACATCCTGGGGGCTGTAGAAATGCTTGGCTCTCTCTGTTGTCACCACTGTGACTTCCAGCTGTCACCAAGAGAAAAAAATAAACAAAAGGGGGGGAGAGGCAGAGAGGGATGCGCTATGAGCTAAGAGAACCACAAGGCAGGCGCTGGCGGCTCCCGCCTGTCATCCCAGCTACTCAGGAGGCTGAGGTCTGAGGATCAGGGTTCAAAGCCAGCCCAGGGCAGGAAAGTCCATAGATTCTTATCTCTAACGAACCACCAGAACACCCTAAGTGGAGCTGTGGCTCAATGTGGGAGAGCACTAGCCTTGAGTGAAAAAGCTCAGGGACAGCGCCTGGGCCCTGAGTTCAAGCCCCAGGACTGGCACAAAATAAGTAACTAAAAAAGCATTAGCCAGTGAGGGGAGATGAGGTCAGATTAGATGATTATAGACTAAGAAAGGAACCCATGGAGCTGGGAAGGTGGCTCAGTGGTAGAGCGCTTGCCTTGCATGCCTGAGGCCCTGGGTTCGATTCCTCAGCACCACATAAGCAGAAAAAGCCGGAAGGGGTGTTGTGGCTTGATTGGTAGAGTGCTAGCCTTGAGCAAAAAAAAAGA
>NW_012279087.1:0-1894 GCF_000151885.1 Dipodomys ordii
ACACACACACACACACACATGCACACATGCATGCACACACACACACAAACACAGCCCGTTGCATATGTCATATGGGTAACAGATAGTTACTCACGTGGGAACTTTGTAGTTCTAGTTACCTATGCTAAACTGACATCTAAAAAGATTACATAGAAAAAAATAAGCAATAAACAATTCATGAGTTTTGAAGAAGTCTCATTATAGTACTGTTTGTAATGAGTCTATTGCATTATTAATTACTGCTGTTAATGTCTTAGTATGACTAATTTATAAATTAAACTTAATCACTGGTATGTAGTTATAGGGAAAACAAATGTATTACATATAGTATTATATATTATAGATAGATTAGATAGATAGATAGATAGATGTTTTATACCTCCTAAGGTTTCAAGTATCCACTGGGGGTTGTGGAATGCAGTCTCCAATGGATCTAGGGGCTACAGTACATTGATGATGGAATATTGATTTTTCAATCAATGGAATCCATGGAAGACAATGTGGTGATGTCAATCAAAAACATACATAAATGTATATGGCCCTAGCTTAGCAATGCTGTTTGGAATGGCGCCTCCTACAGATTTCCTACACATACCCTGAACTGGGACAGCTGGTTGTTAAACGGTTGCTGGCACACCACTGGCTCCCATTCTTTATCCATTTTCATTGCAGTGTTCTATGTGATAAAGTACGCAAATCATCAGTGTTCTCTCAGTAGAGGTTTACATGTAAACCCCTATTGGAGATAAGATTTTCATGGACTTTTACACCCGTGCTGCCTTTAGACCTCGATCCTCAGATCTCAGTCTCCTGAGAGTCATGACCCTCTGGCACCAGCACCCACTGCCTTTTGCTTTTTTAAAATTGTTATTATGCAGGTGATGAATAGAGGGGTTACAGTTACACGAGTCAGATAAATAGTACATTTCTTTTAGGACAATGTTCTCTGCTTTCTTAACAGTATTTTTCTATTCGTTTATTATGAAGCTTTTTTATTTGTTTTCCAAGACAAGATCTCACTGTGTAGCCCAGGCTAGCTTTGAACCCTTGCCTAAGGTAATAGGGTTTTTTTTTTTTACTGTTATCTTTAAGCAGTTGTACAAATGGATTGCCACTTAACAAAGCAGCTTATGAGTACAATGCATTTTGACCAATGTAATAGGATATTTTGATGAGTAAAAGCTCTTCATTTTGATTAAGTGAAATTTGGCAACCTTTTTATGGCTAGAAGTATGTAC
This sequence comes from Dipodomys ordii, assembly GCF_000151885.1. Lineage (NCBI taxonomy): Eukaryota > Metazoa > Chordata > Mammalia > Rodentia > Heteromyidae > Dipodomys > Dipodomys ordii. The sequence continues at coordinate 1,239 of NW_012279087.1, forward strand.
AATACCGTTCACCATATCTTTGTAGACCATGATCATAACAATAGTCTCTGTTTCCCATTAGATGACATGTGTTGCCTTTTCAACCACCACTAGGTTATCCAAATGTCAGACAATAAACAAACTTAGCAAGCTCCAGAAGCTGTCCCAATGCAGCATCCCCATGGGACCAGAGGCCACGCGGATGCCCTTGACCGTCACAGCATTAGGTTCTGAAGGGGTCCAAGGTCTAGCCTCAGAAAGTGTCCGAAGATTCACAAGCTTTCTCACACCAAACAGCCGCTGGGAGTTCACACCTCTGCATCTATTAGAGGCTATGCCAGCATGAGGCCAAGTGAGGAGGCCAGTAGCTCCAACAAAAAGTGAAATAAATAACATAAGAAAAGCCAGGCATGAGTGGCTCATACCTGTAAATCCTATATACTCAGGAGGCTGAGATATGAGGAACATAGTTCCAAACCAGGAACATCTAAAACATCTAAGAGACTCTTATCTCCAATTAACTACCAAAAAGCTAGATATGGAGATATGGCTTAAGTGGTAGAGTACCAACTTTGAGCAGAAAAATGATAAGGGACAGTGCTTAGGCCACACACACACACACACACACACACACACACACACACAATTATAAAATACATTAAAAGAGTATGAGGAGC
>NW_012279088.1:0-1763 GCF_000151885.1 Dipodomys ordii
AAAAAAAAAAGAATCTCACGGGGACTTTCCTGCCCAGGCTGGCTTTGAACCATGATCCTCAGATGTCAGCCTCCTGAGTAGCGAGGGTGACAGGCGTGAGCCATCAGTGCCCGGCTTCGCCTCACTTTTAGAAATGTCTCAGCCTCCTTTCCCAAGCCCAGGTGCTTCAACTTTCCTTCTTTAATCCACAGCACAGGTGAGGCCAGGCTGGTCAGTTAAGTTAGATTGCTTGAAGTCTCAACGTCAAGAAGAGAAAATTAGCACCAAGAAAAACATCACACCACGTCACCTGATTCCCAAGAGTTGGTGTGGGTCTTTGCCATGATGCCTGTCTCCTGGTTGTCTGCCTATCTCCAGGGACAAGGTGGGGGGAGGTCCCCTTGACAGATAAGCCCTAGCTACAGTGAAGACCCACCGTGGGTCCCTTGTCCATGTCAAAGGTCAACTCCTCCCCTTGACTCTTGGTGGACGTTATTTTTTCCATCTTTCCAAGCTCTGGGTTTCTGAACTTGTCTCCTTCTGCTCCATCCACACCGCCAGTCTTTCCACCTTCTCCTTCAGCTTTCACCCAGATTATCCTTTCTGCTTTGGATAGGAAAGTTCTAGAGGGAGCTCTCTGTGGCCACTGTCTCCCCCCATTTTCTTACACATTCTGGCCTGAGTTCCATCATCTGGTCACTTGCAAAATACAACGGCTGATTCGTTGGCTTTTTCTTATTTTTTCTTTCCTTGCAGCTTTTCTTTCTTTCTTCCTTCCCCCCACTCCTACCCCCTTAGCAGTATTGAGATTTGAACTCAGGGCCTTGTGTTATTTAATCAAGCACTTTAAAAAAATTGAGCCATGCCCCCATCCATTTAGTTATAGACAGGTTCTCATGCATTTATTGATTTATTGATTTATCTTGCCTGGGCTGACTCTGACTTTGATCCTCCTGCTCTCTGTCTCTTGAGTAGCTGGGAGTGTACATGTGAGTCACTGTGCCTGGCCGCCTAGCAATTTTCTACACACCTGGCTGGGGAAGCACTGTCCTGATTTCCCCCACCTCTCTGGCTGCTGCTCAGTCCCGTGGTTAACTCCTCTCTCTCTTTCTCTCTCTCTCTCTCTCCCCTCTCTTCTCCAATTCTGGATGTTGGAGGATCTCTAAATGGTTCCTGGGCCCTCTTGCATTTCCCCCTGGGGTGTCTCATCTCCCTCTTTATCGTGGGGGCCAGTGACCCCCAGACTTACATGGCCTGTCTTGAGCTCCCCACTGAGCCCCACATTCAACAGCTTTGCCAGTTTTTACATTTAAACATCTACCAGACATTGCAAGTCTCATATAAAATGGAGACTTGTACAGAACCTTTGTATACCTTCGTGCTACTATTTAGGGAATTAAAAAAAAAATCTGGCTAGGCGCAGGTGGCTCATACCTGTAATCCTAGCTACTCAGGAGGCTGAAATCTGAGGGTTCAAAGCCAGCCCAGGTGGGAAAGTCCATGAGACTGGTCTCCAATTAACTACCAGGAGAAAAAGCTGGAAGTAGTGCTGTGAAAAGAAAAAAAAAGCCAAGCAAGATCAGAAGGCCCTGAGTTCAAGTCCCAGTACCAGCACACATGTAATAAAGAGCAAATATACTGAAAGAAAACATGAGGACGAAGTACATCCGAATGGACAGGAGAGGAAACATGCAGAGCCAGGGTGGAGCTGAGGTTGGAAGCCAGGTGGTGCAGGGGAAGTGTGAGCGGGGGGGGGAGGGGGTTTGGGCATGGAGAGGGGGTGG
>NW_012279089.1:0-2626 GCF_000151885.1 Dipodomys ordii
GCCTGGGCACTGTCCCTCAGCTCTTCAGCTCAAGGCTAGTGCTCTACCACTTGAGCCACAACACCACTTCCAGCTTTTTCTGCTTATGTGGTGCTAAGGAATCGAACCCAGGGCCTCATACATGGAAGGCAAGCACTCTACCACTGAGCTACCTTCCCAGCCCCAAACTTTATAAGTTTTATAACTTGGAATAACTAAAGATTTGTCAACTGAGACCATGAAAGCAAGGAGAGCCTGGAATGCTGCATGCTATGCCTGAAAAGCAAACAACTACCAAACAAGAATACTGTACCCAGCAAAACTCTCCTTCATAACCAACGTACAAATAGAAACTTTCAATAAGAAGGAAAAATTAAAATAATTTATCTTCACACAATCAGCATTACAGAAGATACTTAATGATGTCCTACATATAGAAAACCAACAAGAACACTATAGTGACAGAGAAAAGGCCCCTTACCAGAGAATAGGATAAATATGGTAGGAAAAGATGAGACACAGACCCAAAGAAAGTAGATAACATAGCAAGAATTACCAAACATTTCTCAGTTCTAATTCTCAATATTAATAGACTTAACTCTCCAATCAAATGACAAAGATTGACTGGTTGGATCCAAAAGCAAGATCCTTCCATCTGCTGTCTTTAAGAGACTCACCTTGCCCACAAAATCAAACATATTCTGAAAGTGAAATGCTGGAATAAAATTTTCAAGAAAATGGCTCCCATAAGCAGGCTGGAGTGTCAATACTAATAACAGATAAAATAGACTTTAAATTAAAATTAGTGAGATGAGACAAAGAATGACATTACATACTAATAAAGGGATCTCCCCTATAGGAAAATAATTCTAAGTATCTATATACCAAATGTGGAAGCACATCAAACTTCATCAATACTTATCAAACAAATATTACTTAACCTAAATACACATGTAGATCCAAATACATTGATGGTTTGTGACTTTAAAACATCACTGGTGTTTCTGGATAGATCATCCCAGCAAAACCTCAACAGAAAAACCTCCGACATAAGTAATTGCATTGACCAACTAGACATCTACAGAATATTTTACCCAGTATCATTAGAATATACATTCTTTTCAGCAGCTCATGGAACATTCTCCAAAATATAAAATTTTAGGTCAGAAAGCAAATCTGTGCAAATTCAGAAAAAATGAAATTATTCCCTGCATCCTGTCAAACCACAACAGAATAAAATTAAAGCTCAAGACCAAAAGCCATCACAAAATATTCTCTAACTCATTGAGACTTAGCAACACATTGTTGAATGAACAGTGGGGCACTTAAGAGATCAGAATGGAAATTCAAATGTCTATGGAATTTAACAAAAATGAGCACACAATGTTTCTGCTCCTCTGGGACACAGCAAAGGCACGATTCAGAGGCAAGTTTATAAGTGCCTACATCAACAAATTGGGGATATCTCAAGTAAACATTTTAATGATGCACCTTGAAAAAGAGGAACAAGCCAAATCCCAAAGCAGTAGACTGAAAAACAACTAAAACTAAGTCAGAAACAAATGAATTACAGTTTTTTTTTTTTGGGTCTGGTCGTGGGGCCTGAACTCTGGGCCTGGGTGCTGTCCCTCAGCTCTTCAGCTCAAGGTTAGCGCTCTACCACTTGAGCCACAGCATCACTTCCGGTTTTTTTCTTTTTGCTTAGGTGGTGCTGAGGAATCGAACCCAGGCCTCAAGCATGCAAGGCAAGCACTCTACCACTGAGCCACCTTTCCAGCCCATGAATTACAGTCTTAATAAAACCACAGAAAGAATCAACAAAAAAAAAGAGTTGGTTCTTTGAAAAAAATAACAAAATTGACAGACCCTTAGCCACCTGACCAGAAAAAGAAGAGAACACACCTAAATAAATACAATTAGAGACAAAAATGGGAACATCATAACAGAAAAAAAGCAAGGTTCATAGCAACATAAGGGAATATTTTGCAAACATGCATGGGAACAAATTGGAGAATCTGAAAGAAATGAAAGAATTCCTAGTGAATATTGATATACCCAAACTAAACTAAGAAGATTTGAACCAACTAAATAGACCCACAACAAGTCATGAAATAGAAATGACAATGAAAGACTTCCCATCCAAGAAGAGCCCAGGACCAGATGGATTCACAGCTGAATTCTATAAACCCTTGAAAGGAGAACTCACTCCAACATTCCTCAAACTCTTCAATGAAATTGAAAGTGAGGGATCACTACCCAACTCATTCTATGAAGGTAGCATAACCCTCATTCCAAAACCAGAGAAGGACTCATCAAAGTAAAAGGACTATACACCCATCTCTTTCATGAACATCAATACAAAACTTCTCAATAATAAAATTCTGGCCAACTGAATTCAACAACTAATCAAAGCAATCATGTACTATGATCAAATGGGATTCATTCCAGGGACACAAAGCTGCTTCAATATATGCAAGTCAATTAATGGAATTCAACACATCAACAAAAGCAAAGACAAGAACTGCATGATCATCTCCCTAGATTCAGAAAAAGGATTTGACAAGATCCAACACACCAAAGTGGTAGACTTCACATAGAACTCCCCTATGACCCAGCAATCCCACTTTTGGGCATTTACCCAAATGTT